>NW_007259204.1:477588-482227 GCF_000164805.1 Carlito syrichta | reverse complement strand
GGGGTCATGTTTCAATCTTCTGCATGTGGTCAGCCAGTTTTCCCAGCACCATTTACTGAATACGTCTCCTCTCCCCAGTGGTAGGTGGTGGGGGCTTTGTCGAAGATGAGTTGGTGGAGAAATTTAGGTTTTGCTTCTGGAATCTCAATTCTATTCCATTGATCTATATGCCTGTTCCTGTACCAATACCAAGTTGTTTTGATGATTGCAGCTTTATAGTAAAGTTTGAAGTCTGATAATGTGATACCACCTGCTTTGCTTTTTTTGCTGAGGATTGTTCTGGCTATTCTGGATGTTTGTGTTTCCATATGAATTCCTGTGTTGTTTTTTCTAGGTCGAGAAGAATGTTGCTGGTAATTTGATGGGTATTGCATTGAATTTGTAGATTGCCTTAGGTAAGATGGACATCTTCACAATGTTGATTCTTCCAATCCATGAACATGGGATATTTTTCCACTTGTTTGTGTCATCTTTGATTTCTTTGAGCAGAGTTTTGTAGTTTTCATTGTAAAGGTCTTTCACATCTCTGGTTAGGAAGATGCCAAGGTATTTCATTTTTTTTGTGGCTATTGTGAATGGAATTGTGGTTTTTATTTGGGTTTCTATTTGTTTATTGTGTAAAGAAATGCGATTGTCTTTTGCACATTTATTTTGTATCCTGAGACTTTTTGCCAAAGACTTTTATCAGTGTAAGGTTTTTGACAGATTCTCTTGGGTTTTCAAGGTACACAATCATATCATCTGCAAAGAGAGATAATTTGACTTCCTCTTTTCCTATTTGGCTACCCCTGATTGCCTTCTTTTCTCTGATTGCTCTAACTAGGACTTCCAATACTATGTTGAACAGGAGGGATGAGAGTGGGCATCCTTGTCTTGTTCCAGTTTTCAGGGGAAATGGTTCCAATTTTTGTCCATTTAGGAGTTTGCTGGCTGTGGATTTCTCGTAGATGGCTTTTACTATTTGGAGGTGTGTATGCCTAGCTGTTCGATGGTTTTTATCAAGAAGGGGTGCTGGATTTTATCAAAAGCTTTTTCTGCATCTAATGATATAATCGTGTGGTTTTTGTTTTGACATCTCTTGATGTATTTAATTACATTTATGGTTTTATGAATGTTGAACCAGTCTTGCATCCCAGGTATGAAGCCTACTTGGTCATGATGGATGATTTTTGAGATGTATTGTTGAATCTGGTTTGCTAGAATCTTGTTGAGAATTTTAGCATCTATGTTCATCAAAGATATTGGCCTGTAGTTCTCTTTCTTTGTTGGATCTTTACCTGGCTTGGGTATCAATGTGATGTTGGCTTTGCAAAATGATTTGGGCAGAGTTCCATCTTTTTCAATCACCTGGAATACCTTCAGTAGGATTGGTTTCAGCTCCTCCTAAAATGTCTTGTAGAATTCTGCTGGAAAGCCATCAGGGTTTTTTTTGTAGGTAGTTTTCTTATTATGTAGTCGATTTCCTTGATTGTTATTGGTCTATTTAGGGTCTTAATTTCTTCTTGTTCCAACTTAGGTAGTCCTTTATTTCCTTGAGGTTTTCAAGTTTGTTTCCATACAAGTGTACATAGTAGTCTCTAATGATCTTTTGTACTTCTTCAGGGTCAGATGTGACTTCATCTTTTGTGTTTCTGATTGTGCTTATTTAAGTTTTTTTATCTTGTTTTTCTTGGTCAGTCTAGCTAGGGGACCATCGAACTTGTTTATCCTTTCGAAGAACCAACTTTTTGTTTCATTGATTTTTTTGTATTATCTTATTGTCTTCTATGTCCTGGATTTGGGCTTTTATTTTTGGTGATCTGGATTCTTCTGCTGAAATTAGGGTTTTTGTGGTCTTGCTTTTCCAGCTTCCTTGGATGGCTTGTTAGGCTGTTGATTTGTGTTTCTTCCATTTTCTTCATGTGTGTTTGTAGGGATATAAATTCCCCTCTTACTACAGTTTTTAAGGCATCCCAAAGATTTTGGTAAGGTGTTTCTTCATTTTCATTTGTTTCCAGGTATCTTTTGATCTCTGTTTTGATTTCATCATTGACCCAGGAGTTGTTTAGCATCATGCTGTTTAGTGTCCATGTCTTTGTGGGTTTTGGGGAGATCTTGGTGATGTTAATGTTTATTTTTATTCCACTGTGGTCCAAGAAAGTGCATGGTAGAATTTCAGTCCTTTTAAATTTGCTTATGCTTGATTTATGGCCAATTATGTGGTCGATCTTAGAATACATTCTACGCAGTGATGAGTAGAATATGTACTGTGTGGTCTTTGGATGGAGTGTTCTATAGGTATCAATTAAGTCCATTTGGTCCAGAGTCACACTGAGGTTCTGGATCTCCTTGTTGATTTTTTATCCTGATGTTCTGTCTAGGGTTGTGAATGGGGTATTAAAGTCTCCAGTTATGATGGTGTTAGAGTCAATATCTTTCTTTAGTTTTCCTAGAAGTTGTTTTATGAAAGTTGGCGCACCTATGTTGTGTGCATATGTTTAGTATAGATATTTCTTTTTTATGGAGTGAACCTTTTATCATTATGTAGTGGCCCTCTGTATCTTTTTTAATTTTTGATAGCTTAAAAAGTATTTTGTCTGAAATTAGAATCGCGACTTCTCTTTTCTTTTATGTTCCATTCATCTGAAAATTTGTTTCCCATCCTCTTACTTTGAGTCTGTGTATGTCCTTTCTAGTGAGATGGGTCTCTTGAAGGTAGTATGTTGTTGCCTGGTGATATTTTATCCATTTTGCCATTCTATGTCTTTTCAATGGTGCGTTTAGTCCGTTCACATTCAGGCTAATTATTGAAATGTGAGAGATCATCCCTATCATAGAGTTTTATAGAGTTGTTGTTCTTTCACTTGGTTTTTTTGTTTTTCTTTTGGTTTTAGGGTTGGTTCATGTATATTTTATTCTTTTTCCTGTACTCTTGTGAAGAACGTTGTTCTTTTTTCCTTTTCTTCTGTGTTTAGTACTTTCTTAAGTGTTTCATGTAGAGGTGGTTTGGTGGCAGCATAAGTTCTTAGGGATTGGATATCTGGGAAAGATTTTAATTCTCCCTCGCTGATGAAGCTTAGCGTGGCCGGGTAGTTTATTCTTGGTTGAAATTGTTTATCTTTTAGGACTTTGAAGATAGGGCTCCAAGCTCTCCTAGCCTGTAGGGTTTCTGTAGATAAATCTGCTGCTATTCTGATTGGTCTTCCATGGTAGGTGATCTGGCCTTTTTCTCTCGCTTCCTTTAGGATGTTTTCTTTTATGCCTACTTTGTTTAGGCAAATTATTATGTGTCTAGGAGTTGGTCTTCTCATTTGTTGTCTTGCAGGGGTTCTCTGAATCTCTTGTGTCTGAATTTTTGCATCATTGATTAGTTAAGGGAAGTTTTCTTGAATGATCTCATGGAAAGTTTGTTCCAGTGTGGTCTCTGTCTCTCTTTCTGCCTCAGGAAGGCCAATTACTCTTAGGTTTTGTCTCTTGAAGTAATCACTCATCTCTTGAAGGTTTTTTTCTGTCTTTTTGAGCTTATTTTCTGTGTTTTTTGAGAGTTTGGGTTAGTTCTATATTTTGGTCCTCAAGCTCTGAGATTCATTCTTCTGCTTGGATAATTCTGCTTTCCATGCTTATCAGTTTATTTATTTCATTCACAGTATTCTTTATTACTGTTATCTCAGATATCAGCTCCTTCCTAGTTTCTTCTTGTGTCTCCTCAATTCTTTTTAATCTTTCCATTAATGTCTTGATATCTAGGTTTGTAGTTTAAGACCCTTCATTCTGGGGGCTCTTCATTGTTTGCATTCCAAAGTCCATTTTCTCAGTGTCTGCCCTCCCAGGGGTCTGGGAGAGATCTGTACTCTTCTTTTGGTTTTCTTCATTTGTGTAGATTTTTCTCTCTCTCCCCTTTTCCCTCCCCTTCTTTAATTCTGTTTTTGAGGGAAGGTGGGGTTGCTTTTGTTTCACTTCTGGAATATCTTGTTCTTCCTTATGAGGGTCTTCTGGCTTTGTTCACTTTTGAGGTTGGAGTGTGGGCTACAGACTATACTTTTTTGCAGTTTTGGGGTTTAATTGAGGGAGAAGCTGTGGTTCAGAATGTATATGCTGATTCTAGCATCCACAAACAGGTGTGTGAGCACACTGGAACCTATTTCCCTCTGCCTTACAATCTGTCTGTGTAGCAGTATCTAGTCTTGGTCCCTGGGTTAAAATGGGGATATAAAAGAGGAAAATAATGGAGGAAGGGGGGGTCAATAGGAAGTTAGAGAGAGAGAAGGGTGAGAGGGTAAACAGACATACATACCAACTATCAGGTGAGAAAGAGACACAAGGCTGGAAAGAAGTGAAAAAAGACATGTAAGAAAGATTCCCTAAAGAATACTGATAGCTACACAGAGAGAGACCAATATAATCATGAAACAGTGTAAATCAGAAGGCAAACAACAAAAGTGATCAAAATGAACTGTCAAAATGATAAAATCATAAGTCACAATAAGAGATCAGACTAAAATCACTTCAGCTCTGATCTCTGGCCTCTCCCCTTTGTTTTTCATTGCAGGCAGCTAAATTTGATCGCAGTTTGGGTTTGGCTGCCTGGGAGTTGCTTTTATCTGATTCAGTGTAGGGGTGGGGCTTTGTCTCCTGTTTAGGGATGTTACCTTAGGAACTG
>NW_007259204.1:452550-477399 GCF_000164805.1 Carlito syrichta | reverse complement strand
CGGCACCCAGAGCCTCCCTGAGTGACTGGTGGCTTGGTGCTGGGTGCCAGGTGGGAGATGATGTAGCCAGAGCACGAGCTGAGACCCAAGACTCCCACACATGTGGTGGAACAGCAGCAGCAGGGGGCCACAATATCCGGCCCTGCATGGGACAGAAGGTCCCCGGGCCTCGTACTAGCATGGCTGGTGGTTCAGAGAATCTCACGTTCAGAGAATCTCACAAGTCCACCTATGCTGTCACCATCTTGCCCCTCTCCAGTCAGTATTTATTTTTCAAAGAAATTCAACTACTTTGTGAAGGCTAGTTAATGTAAAATAATAACGTTCTGATGAATGAAATCCTAAGTGATTAATCCTAGCTGTTTGCTAACTCAATGTGATTAGAGATAATAATAATAATAATAATAATAATAAACTTTACCTAGAAAGAAATTACTGATAGAGGAATTCAGGCAGCTGACATACCGATGCTGCTTTTTTCCACTTGTGTAAAGATTCCTCCAGCTAGGAAATCTGCATCTTTTTTATTCAGAGCTACCTGGCACAGTAAATGCAAGGAAATTCACAGCAATTGCGAGGAATGAGAATGAGAAGTTAACCACATTAAAGAATATATCTATATAACTTCAGGTAGACTGAAATCAGGGATTGGTTCACAAAACATCTTTTCCCCATACATATACAGTTTCCTGCTAATCATGTTTTCATAATGTCACATTATAATTCTCTACTACTATTCTGGATATTAGTGTATTTAAAATGGTTGAAGATTAGTATAAATCCCCAGAATATATTCTCTTTGTAATAATTCTTAAGAATATTGTTTCCCTCTCCAGAGAGTATGCATTCCTAAAAGCATACTGAACATTAAAACATAAAAAATTCATACATTTTCATTGTGAATCTTCCGCACAATAGAAATAAAAATGTCCTATCCTAATTCCTCTTATTCTCTTGGTTCTAACCCTCTCCAACCAGTCACAATTCTTTTAAATCATAAGATGACAAAAAGACAAAAATGCTTTTTCAATACTCAGTCAACTGCAAGTAAAAATTTAAAAAATTAACCTCATCTAATTAAACCATATGTAGAATTTTTATAGCTCATAAAACTGGGAAGTTTCATTATGATGCTAATTTCAGGCACAGCTGGATCCAGGAATGACTCTGTCCAGAAATTATTTCTCTATCTTTTGACTCTGCTCTCCTGTATAAACTGACTTTATTCAGAGGTAAACCCTATACTTCTGGTGGGGAAAATTGCTGCTGATCACCTTGACTCTCTATCTGCTTAGGCTACAATCTAAAATAAAAATCAGATCAAATCATTAGGAAATTGAATTGTCACTACTTAAGTAAAATTCTCACCTATTACAGGAAATAGGGTTTTCTGAATTAACCAGCTTTGATCACTTCCACCCCTTTTAGGGTATGTAGTGGGATGCCACTCTTCACTACACACTAATTTAATACCACCTGCCCCTAATCCTCCCCAGAACCACATGGGATTTCCCTAGAGGAAAAGATGTCATGCATCTGAATAGTGTAGATCTTTTATGGATAGGATGACCATACAAGTCTTTTTGTCTTAAATGCTTCATTTTTATCCCTGTTTTTGTCCTGTGATAATTAATAGTAAGACCACCTTTAACTCTCTGAAGAAAGGTAAATTTAGATGCAAATTATAAAGTCACTCTTTGGACAAAAGAACATCTCTTCTTTCCCTGAGAAACGAAGCAGTTGCATTTGGGTCAGCTAAGGGAATTTGAAGATTTATTTACATTAGTCCTATATATTAATAAAAGAAAAAGTACACATTTATTCTATACTTCCACTGCAGAGAAGGGTTTTAGAAAAAATGAAGAGAATGAGAGAAGTCTTTTTTTTTTTTTAAGTAAGGCATCATCTGGACAAGTGTTGACTCTCCAGCAGGAATTTTAACTGCTTACAAATTGAATGTAAGTTTTCATCGCAGCATCATTTCATTTATTATCTCTTCATAGAAAAAGAAAATTACACATGTTGAAATGGATTATGTGAACAAAATGATATGGAGACAAAGTCAGCACAGAAGGGGTTACATCACATGCCCCCTTCCCTCTCATAGTAGAAGAATATCCTCATGTACCAGGGAAGGAAGAGGATAGGTCAATTTTAAGTGTAAGGAAACACATATACAAAGTCATCAAAAAAGAACAGCATATGTAATAGTACAGGCAATCTCAGTTGTCTTAATTTTAAAAAGTAGAATCACATTTCTGTGTTCTTAAAACCAGTAAATATAAAAAGTTTATTAAGATAAATGCTAAACACTAAGATAAACTATGTGTGATATTTCAAACCAAAAAAGTTATAGATCAAGGTGCTTTTGATTTAAGTAACAACAACAAAAACAAACTAATAGACCAATAATTAGGATTATTCCATTTTTTCCCAAAATAAGAAATCTAGTAATTGGTGGTTCCAGACTCATTTCAACAGTTTGATGATGCTACCAAGTAGTAAAGATCTTTTCACTTTTGTGTTCTCTCTACAGTCTGCAATTTTCTTTGTGGACACACAGTGGTTGGTGCAACTGCAAGTCTGAGATGCTTACACAACAACCTTTTTTTAGGTTATGAAAGGGAAGCTGACAGTTAGATAGCTATTTTTTCAAAGTTGACCCCAACCATACATGCCTCAGTGTATTGGTGTGTGTGTGTGTGTGTGTGTGTGTGTGTGTGTGTGTGTGTGTGTGTGTGTGTGTGTGTTACAGAGAGAGAGAGAAACTTCTAATGCTACTCCGACACATTCAGCTCATACATTAATTTGGTTTTCTTCCTGCACCATACAATCTGTACCATGAAAAGTAGCAAAATAAAATAAACAGTTCTATTGTCAAGATATAGCTTTGGAGTTAAAAAAAAAAATCAGAGTCTACTCTACTTGGTTAGGCAGATTTTCATTTCAACTCAACATTTCCTGTAAAGTAGAAATGTCATGTTGTTAACTGGAGAGAAGAGCCAGGAGTCCCAGACTTCTTGAATAGGGCCACTGACCTTAGATTCTGAGCTGAGTGTCTCACAGGCATTTATCTAAATGGAGACACTAAGTGGGCTTCATGATTATAGAGAACAGAAGAGAAGAATAAAAAGCTATTTTTGTTTTGTCTTTATCATGAAAGGGAATGGTGTCTATTTTTTAACATTTTGCATAATTTTAAAAAATATTTAGTGTAAGACTCTCCCATATAATGATGCCTTTTCACTAAAAGCATGCAGAGGGCTTTTTAATTTATGGAGTTTTTTTTTTATAATTAAGCTTCTAGTCCATCTTCAAGGCTTAGGTAGTAATAAATAAGGGGGAAATGTGTATAATGCTAACAATCAAGCATAATTTTAAAAGCTATAGAATTGATCAAGAGATATTTATATTAACATATAATACTTAGGCTTAAAAACAGAAACTTTTATAAAGTTTCTGAAAGTGGTCTTTGGTAATTTTCTAAGACCTTCCTTAAAGTTTTAGCATATATTCTAATGTCTAGTTTTATTTTTAAAGTTATGTCTTTGTTTTTCTTTTATGTGAGTTTATTCCTGAAATTTTTTCCAGTTTTTAGGAGAAGGTTATGGAATGAATTTTGTCCCCTACACATGTATATGTTGAAGTCCTAATGCTTAGTAACTTTGAATATGACTAGTATTTGGAGACAGGCCCTTTAAAGAGATAATTTGGGTACAATGAGATCATAAAGGTAGGCATCAATCCAATATGGCTGGTGTCCTTTTAAGAAGAAACGATTAGCAATTAAGATTCAAATATGCACAGAGGAAAGACCATGTAAAGACACAGGGAGAAGACAGTCTTCCACAAGTCAAAGAGAGGGCCTCACAAGATACCAATCCTGTTGACACCTTGATCATGGAACTCTAGTCTCCAGAACTCTGAGAAAATAAATTTCTGTTTTTCAGACCACCCAATATATTATGGCAGCCCTACAAACTTTTAGAGGGGGCAGGAATATAAACTTTAAAAGAAATTACTGCAGCAACCAAGGAGCTGTTAAAAGCTTAAAGTCAGTAAAGACAAAGACTTGTTAATTGGTGACATTTGATAAGAAACTAGGAACACAGGCATCATATTCTTCATACCCTTAACATCCCAGGTGAAAGACATATACTAAGGAAAAATTACTTGAAAATAGGCACTCTTTATTATTTTGAGGCCATGGCTTTAAAACTTCCACTACAAAATATTTATGAGATAGATTGTGTCAGGGAGGATTGTTTGGTCCTAGGGTTAAGACAGTCTAAAAAGAATACAGATTAGATGTCCTGCTCTTCCTAGAACTCTTCCCAAAATGAAAGAAAGATAAATAATAAAAATTTTAAAAATATGAAAAATTGAGAGAATTTATCTAAACCAAGATAGGAGCTTTTTGTTGTAGAAGTAACCAAATGGATGACATTTGACAGAACATAATCATTATAATTACAACATTAAACATTTGTTTGCCTTAATAAATGTTTAATATATTAATTTTTGTATTCTATTATAATCTCAATTAACATTTACTATTTTTGATATAATATTTAAAGAACCCGGTCATAGCTTTCTTAGGGAAGCAACATATATTTATCTATAACTAAAAATCATTTTAAAAATAAACAGATTCTGTTTAAAATGAATTCCTATTCCTGACTTAGAAGGACCAACAATTCTTCCAAGAATGTATATACAAATTGCAAAACAGTTAGTCTATGTTTAACATTGTTATTTCATAAATTAAAGAATTTATTTTTAAAATATTGTGTAGCTGTACTTTCAGAATGCCTTTTATTCATTTCAAACTGTCAGTTCAGGAGAGTGGGCTTGTCTGAAATGTTCAGTGTCCAGAAGTCTGTATATTTGGGTATTCTGAGAGTAAATCAGTATCTGTAATTGGGGCTTGGATCTGTTTTTCCTCTGTTCAGTATCTAATAACAACATTTCAAATTGGAAACAGCAATTATCAGAACATGTATAGTTTGGTAAGTAGGTAGAGGTCAGAAGAATCAATATTTAGTAGGACTAATAGAAGCTGAAGTTGCTCTTAAAGAAATAAATAATCTGATAAAAATAATCCCAAAGGAATTTCTTACAGTCTAGTTTATGCACTAATTTATTAATGATGAGCTGATTTATGTTGATAAGTGGCCAGTCAGCTTTAAAATTCACTTCTGCTCTCTCTTGGAGAATTATAGAAGACACCCTTACTTAATGATGGAGAATTCTCACCATGTTGACTCTATTAGTGATATAGTTACTCACAATTAAGAAGGATTTCAAAAATTTCTGATCCCACACTAAATCAGTATGTACATTCCAGATAGTTTAAAATCAAAGTAAACTCCAGAAATAGCGATTATGAAATATTAAGAAATTGACAAACGGTTTTGCTTTTTATTTCAATCGTACACTATTGTCAATGAATATTGGACAAAGCTAGACTGGCTGAAATTGAGCAAGAAAATAATCAACAAGATTGACTACATGAGAGGCGTTCAAAAGACGATGATCTCTGTATTAAAGATAAAGAAAGACAAAAAGTACCACAATAACTCACAATTTTAGATGTACTTTTATAAAACCTAAGATATTCTTTTAAATGTATATATTTTAATGTTAATTTTAAGATTTGAAAAAATCTTACTTTCATTATGTTGCTTGAAATTCTTCTCCCCCTACTAACTTGTTTTATTTTATATCTCCTGGGGTTTTTACTCCTGTTACCCCATGATACTATCCATATATTTGCATGTTTCTACCTAACCATCCATCCATTTACACACACACACACACACACACACACACACACACACACTCCATATAACTTATTGGTACATATTTCAGTAGACTAAAAATATTTTGTCTTAATTTTGTTTTCAGAATTTCCAAATGTATACACATGAACCTGAAAAGTGCATAGCTAGAAAGGTACATATATATTAAAATAAAATACATTTGAAAATATAAACAGGTAGAACATTAACTTCACATAATGCCTCCTTTAGTATGTCAGACATTTCATATTTGCTCACAGGAAAAAAACTAAAGTAGTATAAAATTTGTTCTTTGTGAAAAGAACCTTAATTTTTCCATCAGCACACATGTATGAATCCACATACATAGACAAATATCCACAAAGAAGAAAATATTTGTCAAATGTAATATTAAGTGAGGGAGAGTAGGAGTGAAAATCTGATTGTTGTAGGAAACTGTTTTTCCAGAGATGGGTAAGTCATGACAGTGAAAGATACAGAAACATTGTATTATGAAGAATGGGATAAGAAAGGGAGGTATCTGATAGGAATTGGAAAATGTGACAAAAGATAATTTCAAATACATGCAAAGTGGATTAGAATGCTCATGGATTACTCCTGTTAATAATATATCATCAATACTTGGACACACATGTTTGTTTCAGCTCTATTCGCAATAGCAAAAACATGGAACCAAGCAGGTTGCCCATTGAAACTGGACTTGATTTTTAAAATGTGGTACATGTACACAATGGAATATTATGCAACCATAAAGTAGGACAAACATATGGACTGCAGCAAGTTGAATGAATTGAGAGGCGCTCATACTCAGTGATCTATCACAGAAACAGAGAACAGAGTACCATATGTTCTCACACATAAGCAGATCTTGAACAATTATCATAATACTATAAGAAAGGGATTGGCAATAGTAAGAAACTGATGGTAGGGGTAGAATTGGCAGTTGAGGGAAACTGCCAGGAAAGGGAGGGGCATACTTCATCAACAAGGTTACCTGCATAATGAACATTTGTATACCTAACCCTGAATTGTACTCCACATCTTTAAAATAATAATAATAATAATAATAATAATAATAATAATAATAATATATCATCAAATGAGTGGGAGAATTTTTGAAGAGATATTTAAAGTCATTATAATAAGATGGCATAATGCTCGACAGTTTGCAAGTGTTAAAAAAAAAAGAGATGGTTCCATTTAATTTAATTTTTTTCCATTAGAGTTGTTGAAAAACCAAAGGAATTGCCTTGTAAAATTGACATTCAAAGGACCCGGAAAAATCCAACTGAATACTTCTTGAATATGTTTTTTGGGAAATTTCAGTACTTGACAATGTGGGCATTCAAATAAAACAAAACTTTTAAAATATTTTATCAGAAATCTCTTTCATTCCAGTGTAAATGATTGGGTCAGGCATTGGACTGACTCTTGCCATGAGAAGCACTATGTCTTCATAAAAATTTTCTAAAATTGTACCTGTCAACAGAATTTTTTTAAGATTTAAACTCAGGTCAGATGAAGAAACCCAAATACTGGTAGACTGAAAATATTTTCTGTTTTGTTTGTGTTTGACAATTTCCAGATGTTTACAAGTGACCCTAAAAAATGCGTAGCTGGAAAAAAATAGCTACCATTAACTTTATAATATTTTTTATAATATTTGCTGACTATAATAGAGCAATCTGATGTAAATTTGCAAACTTTCTTAATAATAGAGAATCTTGTCTTAAGAATATCTTTCTATCAAAATAAAGTAATACCTAAAAGGTAATAGAAGTTATAGTAAATTGAGATAAATTCATTGTCCAGGCTGGTTCTAGCTATTTCCTTATTATCTCTTAATGTAATCTCTGGCATAAAAATCTACTGTCTTGCATAGTAAATGTTTTATTCCTAAAAGTAAAATGTAGGTTAAAATGTCTTAATTCAAATTCTCAGTGAAGTTTGAATTTATTCAATTCCCTTCTTCACTTTTTAACACATGAAATAGATTGTTGCTTCTCATGTGGCATCTGGCACAGATGCCACTGATGTTTCTCACCCCATCCAGCTGTGCTGGACAATTCCCAAGCATGTCAGTAATATTCCACCACAGCTTCTCCTTTTATGCCTTTGGGATTTTTTCGAAGGTTGAGGGATCTTACTGAGGGCAACCACTTATAGAGCAGGCTAGAAGTTTGGAGATGTTAATACCCTAGGGGCAACTCTTGACTAATAGAAAGCAAGAGACAGTGGACCATTGCCCCATTTCTCAATCATTCTGAGGAAGTTTCTGATTTGCCTTCTTCACGGATCTTCAGTAGGTACTCCATGTGTACAAAATTATCTATTACTGTGTAATACATTACCCTCAAAGTTCTATGCTTAACACAAGAAGTCTTTATTGTTTCACACTATTATAAGAGTGGCTTATCTGGGTGGTTCTGACTGAGGGTCTTTCATGAGGCTGCCGCCAAGATGTAGGCAAGGTTAGGATCACATGGAGATTTGTCCAAGACTGAAAGATGCTTTTCTTAGCTCACTCATGTGGCTGCTGGTCAGAGACTTCAGTTCTTTTTCAGCTCTCACCATAGATTTACTTGCATGTCCTCGTGGCACAATTGCTAGATGGCCCAAGAAATCCAAAGAGGGAAGAAGGTGATAATCACGTTTTCAATAAGAGAAGGAGTAGATTCCATGTTTTGAAGAGAAACGTATGAAAGAATTTTAAAACCACTACATTTGGACCAAGTCCCAGTTACCCACAGAAGCAAAGTGGCCACACTGCTAAATTATGCATTTGACTTTCCTTCCCAGTTTTATTATTTCCACTCTTCATTTTTGCTTACTTGGATCACCTTCCATATAAACAAACTGCACCCAAGTTCCTGCCTCATTTTCTGTACATAGAGCATTCTGAATCAAAGCAACTTTGTACTGTGACATTTAAGTACTCACAATATCAATATTTAAAGCAACGTTTTATTGAGAACTGACACAAATGATATTATCTATAGAAAGAAATACATTTTGAATTTGTTCATTTATAGTCACTGAGACAGTTGTGGCTAATGTTATCTCTTTTTAACCTATATCAGTTTACTTGTTCATGTGCAGTTTCAACCAACAGTTATTTAGACAATATTCTGATTTGCAAAGTGGTTCCAAGAAATTTATTAAAATAATTGCTTTCTGAGAGTATCTCCTCTTAATCTGTATGCATAATTGATAGTAATGTAATAGAATTACTCAGGACAAAAGTAAAAATGTTAAGTTAAAAATAGCCTCTAAGATGCATAATTTAGACAATACTAACAAAAGTACCTATTTGGCATATCAATTAGGATTTGACTTTATGCAGTTCACTTAAGACTATAATAAAATTACATATTTGAAAATATATATAATAATTTAGATTCTAATAAATCACACTCTCAAGCAAATCAAATGAGTTTAAAATTCCTGTGCTTTAGAAAACATTTAGAAGACACAATGTGCTAAATTGAATAGTACAGAAAATATTGAGGTGAATAATAATATAATATTTGTTGAACAAATAAGGCCATTCTGGTCAGATAATTGATTTTGCCTATTCACTAGGATAACACTTACTTATGTTCCTGTTGTATTTTCCAGAGATCTGGTAGTTTACAAAATCTAACTCTTTATTGAAACAATTTTAAAAAAGGAAAAAACTCAATGTTGCAAACTCACAGTCATTCACATGAGGTATGAATATAGGTAAAATATCTGGATTCCAATGACCTAGATCAGCTATGTGACAATTTCAGATCCAGTTTGATTATCTGGTGTATCATCCAGTACAAAGAGGTCAAGGCACAGTGGTAAGAGATATTAGGATGATTTGGTTTTGCTTTGCCTGCGGCTATTCTTTAGAATTATGGCCCTTTACATAAAAATAAGCCATAGATTCCAAAAGGTGTACATTTTTTACTAAGGGTATAGGTATACAATCAAGCTTAAGCAGAATTCATATTTAGGGTGTGTGAATTTATATTTAGGGTGTGTGAATTCATATTGGAGGCTCTCTGTTCATGATTGACTATGATCAATTACTTACAAAGGAAGTGTCTAAAATTCAGAGACATAAACACTTTAGATTTTGGTATATTTTAAGAAAGGATTTATGTGCAATTGTATTCCTAACTATGAAAAAAAGAATATAAATCACAAAAAGAACGGTAGTGGTTCTGAAATTGTATGAAGTGATTTATGTGTACATCTGACACTTTTCAGCTATTCTAACTTGAGAATTATTGTCTTCAAAGTTTCTAATAATAAATAGACACTCTACTTCTGAGCATTTAGAGTTAATGTTTTTAAAGTTGATGCTTTGCAATTTTAAAATAAATCATGTTATAACGTGGTTCCCTATTGACAATTATTAAATTACATCTTATTCAATTGTATTATCAAAGCCCAGCAACTGAAACATTGGAGAGCTCAACTGCACTTGTTTTTAAACTGTAAAATGAATATTTCAAAAGCAAATAAGAGTTTAGAGAGTGTATGAAAGTAGAATTAAGTCTTATTTAAATTAAATTGTTACCCATCTCAGCTAAAAAAAGAAAAAAATTCTGGACAAAATTGATCACATGGGATGGAAATTCAGTTTTTGGAAGCTTGTTATACTTTCTTATCCAAAATGTATAATGCCAGATAATATTTTATTTGCTTAATAAACTAAGGCACTTCTGGAAAATTTCTTTATTATGTGCCCTATAATTTGTTTTGATAAATGATCACAGTGATGGTTTTGGTATAACAGAATCCATAGAGCTCCATAGACAACAATAGGAGATTATGCTTTATCTTTCAGGAAGAGAAAGTGAAAAAGATAATAGAAAATAAATAAATACCATAATGTTGGACTTAATAGATGTGAATTAGAAGTAACCATGCCAAAGAAATAGTATCAGCAGCCACAGTCATGAGGGCCTAGAGCAGGGGTCCCCAATCCCCCGGCCACAGACTGGTACAGGTCATACAACCTGGCCACACAGCAGGGGGTGACTGATGGGTGAGCAAATGAAGCTTCATCTGTATGTACAGCCACTCCCTATCACTCTCGTTACCGCCTGAGTTCTGCTTTCTGTCAGATCATCAGTGGCATTAGATTTTTGTAGGAACTCAAACCCTAGCGTGATCTGTGCATGTGAGGGATCCAGGATGCATGCTCCTTATGAGAATTGAATGACTGAGGATGTGAAGTGGAACTGAGGCGGTGATACTAGTGCTGGGAATAGCTGCAAATAAAGATTAACATTAACAGTGGGGTTTGACAGCACATCCCACCTGCCACCCCGACTGTGGAAAAAATAACTTCCACAAAACTGGTCCCTGAAGCCAAAAAAGTTTAGGGACCACTGACCTAGAGGACTTTCAGTAAGAGTTCTGCGAAAAGGTGGTGACTAGCAAAGTGGTTATATAACTGTATTTGAGCCATGTGGTTATCCAAATAGCCCCAAACCATACTAAATAATTTTATTTGCAACTTAATCTGTAGCAACAGGGCAAAGCAGTATTTTCCAATTTGAAGAATCATTTGAGGGTGGCTCCTGTGACATGCTAATAGCAGTTCAAAGTAAATTTATTGTAGCAATAACCTAAGTGGAAGTGTGAGGTTGGGTCCCTCTAAAGCTTAATTCTAAATTCTCATTCTTCAAAAAATTACTTTCAGTGTTTTATTATTTTAATTGCTATTCCTCAAAATCAATTTGTATTTTATGCCCCTTCTCCCAATATTGTAGAGCAATTCTTGTGTTAAAAGCCCAGTGTGACAGTGTCATTATATAGTTGTGTTTTAATCGTTTTTAATAAATCCTTTTGTATAAACAAGTTGGGTGTATTCTTTCAACCTGTCAAATGTTCTATTAAAGTGCTTATGAAGTGAATGTGTATGGAATTAAACTGCCTAAAATATCAATATAAATAGCTCAATCTCCCCATATGTTAGAGAATTTTACAGTCCATTGTATAAATATTTTTGCAGAGTATAGGGTTATAAACTGTTATGCACTTCTATTTTATAAGAGTTTTCAAAATCTTTCCTTCACTTAAGCTAAGAATATAAATATCATATAACCTGAATGAGTGAAGAATAAAAGTTTAACCTTAAAACTTTAAAACTGAAATCATAGGCTGTTCACAAATAAATCAGCACGTAAGGCCCATTGCAGAAAAGGAAGCCTTAATATTCATAAAGCATTCGATGTAATTTATTATATTAATGGTTGATCAAGAAAAACCCAGATGATCATATCAACCATTATCGTATCATATGTGAATATGATCATGGCATCACAAATGAATAAGAAAAAACATATGATTATTTTAATAGGTGCAGAAACATCAGTTGACAAAAGTCAATGCCCATTCATGATAAAAACTGGTATAAACCAGGAATAAAACACACACTAATACAAGGTACTTACAAAAACCCTATAGTTACCATCATGCTTTTAATAGTGAAAAACTGAACTCTTTGCGTGAGACTTGAAACGAGGAGAGGATGTTTTCTCTCACCACTCCTATTTAGCATCATACTAGAAGTCCTCCTGAGTGTAACAAGAGGGGAAAAATAAAAGGTACACAGATTGGACAGGAAGGATAGACCTGTTTTTATTTTACAAATGTTATAATGACTCCATGGAATTTATTAATTTTTTTAAAATCACTCTTGAAGTTAATAAGCTAGTATGGCAAGATTACAGGAAATAAAGTTGAACACACAAAAGTCGATTTGCTTTCCAGCAATGAACACTGAGTATTGAAAAAAAAAATCACAAGGCAATACAAAAATATCACTTATAATAACAAACAAAAATGAAGCATTTAGAGATAAATATAACAAAATATGTGTAATGTCTGTATGTAGAAAACTATAAACACCAATGAGAGAAATCAAACAATATATAAATAAGTGGAGTGATATTTCTTTTTTTGTTTTTTTGTTTTTTTTGTTATTATAATTTATGAATGTATTTAACCTTGCTGGTATTTTATGGTATAATTTTGGTTGTGACAAATTTCCTTCTGTTGTTAAATTTTATTATGAAAGTCATTATAAAATATGAATAAAGTTTGAGATAGTCTAATAAAATGTACACAAATTATAGTCTAATCTTTTTTAATTTTTAATTTTAAAGATATAGAGTACAATTCAGGGTTAGGTATACAAATGTTCATTATGCAAATACCCTTGTTGAGGTGTGCCCCCTTGCCCTGGCAGTTTCCTACTACTACCAATCCCTTTCTTATAGTACTATGATAATTGTTTAAGGTCTGCTTATGAGTGGGGACATTTCTCAAAAGAAGACACAGGAGCAGCCAAAAGATTCATGAAAAAAATGCTCAACCCCACTAGTCATCAAAGAAATGCAAATTAAAACCACACTGAGATACCACCTAACTCCAGTCAGAATGGCCATCATCAATACTTCTAAATGCAACAGATGCTGGAGAGGATGCAAAGGGAATACTTCTACACTGTTAGTGGGAGGGTAAACTAGTACAACCTCTGTGGAAAACAGTGTGGTGATTCCTAAAAGATCTAAAAATCGACCTCCCATATGACCCAGCAATCCCCCTACTGGGAATATACCTGGAAAAACTCGAATTACTCTATGAAAAAGACACCTGCACATACATGTATATTGCAGCATTATTTATAATAGCAAAAACATGAAGCCAACCGAGATGCCCATGGAAAGAGAACTGGATAAAAAAAAATGTGGTACATATACATGATGGAGTATTATGCAGTCGTAAAGAAGGACAAAAGTATGAACTTTACAGCAACTTGGATGAACTTAGCGTCTATGATACTGAGTGATATTTCTTAACATGTATTGAAAGACACAGTAGCATTAAGATACCATTTCTAGCCGGGCTCGGTGGCTCAGCCTGTAATCCCATGCCTTTGGGAGGCTGAGGTGAGTGGATTGCCTGAGCCCGCAAGTTCGAGACCCGCGGGGCAGGCGAGACCTCATCTCTACACTAAAATAAAAAAATTAACTGGGTGTGGTAGCACACACCTGTAATTCCGGCTACTCGGAAGTTGGAAGGATTGCCGGAGCCCAGCAGGTCGAGGCTGCAGTGTCCGGGAGCGGTCACTGCACTCCAGTCTGGGTGACAGAGTGAGACTCCAACTCAAAAACAAAAAAAAGATACCATTTCTTCCCAACCTGATTTATAGATTCAAAGCAATTTTGCCCAGAATTCCAGAAAAACTTATTTTTGTATACATGGAAAAATTCAAATTAATTATGTAGCTATTTATCCCTTAAAAAGGTGAGATATAACTCCTCATCCTTCAAGTGTAGGGTGTGCACAGCAACTTCCCTCTAAAGAGTCCTCTTCATATAAGTGATAAGAATGAGCTCTTTCTGTGATTTCTTTCTTTCCAACCTCATAATACCAGTGCAACCTTGAGGATAACATCAAACAAACCAAAGTTGATGTATAGTACACAAAATACTTGACTGATATCCTCAAGAGTCAAGGCCTTTTGAAAGAACTAGAAGTTGACTTTCCATATGACCGAGCAATGTCTCTATTAGAATATATACAGAGGAACTCAAATCATTCTACAAAAAAGATACCTGCACATGCATTTTTATTACAGCACTAGTCACAGTAGCATAAACATGGAACCAACCATGCTGCCCATTGAAGCTGGACTTGGATTTTTAAATGTGGTACATATACACAATGGAATATTTTGCAGCCATAAAGGACAAACATATGGACTTCACAGCAACTTGGATGGATTTAGAGTCGATCATACTCAGAGCTCTGTCACAGAAACAAAGAACAGAGTACCATATGTTCTCACTCATAAACGGACCTTGTACAATTACCATAATATTATAAGAAAGGGATTGGCAGTAATGGGAAACTGCCAGGAAGCGGAGGGCAGGATTGGCTGTTGACGAAACTGACAGGGGAGGGTGAGGCATACCTCATCAACAAGGGTACCTGCATAATGAACATTTGTATACTTAACCCTGAATTGTACCCTGCATCTTTAAAATAAAAATTAATTAATTAATTAATAAAAAAGAGCCAAGGTCATCAAAAACAAGGAAGTATGAGAAAATATTACATTGTAGAGGAACCTAAGGAAACATGGCGACTACATATAATATAGTATTCTGGAAAGGATTCTAGAACAGAAAAAAAGGACATTAGGTAAAAACTAAAAAACCCAAATAATATATGCACTTTAGCCAATAATAATGTATCGATAGTGTGTCATTAGTTGTGACAAATATACCATAATAATGTTAGCTATTAACCTAAGAAGTACTAAGTATGGATCATCTGAGAACTTTTACTACCCTTGCAACTGTCTGTAAATCTAAAATTAGTCCAAAATAAAAAATCTATTACACAATTTTTTAAAACTACCCTCTTCAAAAAAAAAAAAAATACCACCACAAAATATGTGTTTTTTCCTTTTGCAGTGAAAATTAAAAATAATATTAATATTGCTGGCAGTTAATAATGTAGACAAATGAGCTTTTCACATATTTCTTGCAAGTATTTTTTGACAATATATTTTTCAGAACAATTTATTGTATTAAAGGAAAGGCAATAAAAACTTCAAATACTTAAAGAATGAGGCCTGAGTTAGTTTATTTTGCATGCCAGGAAACACCACCAGTGAAGAATTCCTCTGAAAGAAAAATCGTCATAGGTTTGTTTTTCCTACAAGAAGGAGGAGGTTCATGGTCAGGGTGACAACTCAATATTGAAGAATTTATCTGGAAAGTGCAAAATGAGTCCACCCATAAATCTACACACAGTTAAAACAGGTTTTGTTGTTTGTCGGTCAGAAAATAGTCTCCAGTTATGTCCAGTGAGGGTCTAGCACAGTGGAGTCACTAGCATTCTGAATTATTTAATATGCATAGCCACTTAGTTTTGCCTGGGTAGAGACAGTTACAGTGAAACAGAATCACCTAAGCAAGTGTTTATCCAAATGAAACAGAATGGCTAAATTTGGCTAGCTGATAAACATAGGCCACGTAAAATTTTACCTTTGCAATTTGCTAGTCCTATAACCTTGGTAAAGTTATGTGAGTGTTCAGTAAATATAAGTAATGGTGAAAATTATGATCCAATACTATGTAATGATCTAATCCTTATTTATTATTTATCTTTTCACCAGCATGACCTCAGACTGTGCCCTCACTCATACCTCAGCATTCAGAACTATCTATAATGTCTGGATTAACCCACATTCTTTTTTTCATTCTCATCCTTGCACATACTCCTTGCCATGCTAAAAAATGCATCTCTTTATAAGCTTCTTATAGTATTTATCATAGTATTGTGTTTGCTGCTTGTATGTTTTTCTAATTAAGTTGGGTGCTTCTTGAAGGCAGACACAAAGTTTTAGTTTGTTTCTTTTTCCCCCCCTCAGCATTTTTAAAAGATCTGCCATGTAAATAGGTAAACATCACTCATGAACATTGCATTTTTATCAGTGTGAATGGATCTTCTATCAGTTCTTGAACTGTGGTTTGACAGCTGGCATCTAAATGGCTTATATGCAATTATCTCTAAAGAATAAGAGGAAGTTCAATAGCCTCTAACCTACTGACTCCATATCTCTGGTTCCAATTAAGGAGCATACAGTCCATGAAATGCTCCCAATTTCTCTAACCCAAGAGCCTCCTAGAGAGCTGTTTCATTTATTTTCAAATTTTTCACTTCGGTTTGAGCAGGTATACATAGTAATACCACTTCCTGTATTTGTTTCTTAAGATTGACATAAGTTACCACAAAATTGGTAGCTTAAAACCACAGAAACATATTTGCTAACAGTGGCAGGGACCAGAAATACAAAATCAAGGTGTCAGCAAGGCCTTGCTCTCTCTGAAGTCTCTACCTTTCTTCTTCCAGATTCTAGAGGCTCCAGGTGTTCTTTGACTTGGGGATGCATAATTTTGGTTTCTGTCTCCATCTGCACATGGTCTTCTGACTGGTGTAATCTGTGTCTTCTCTTCTTACAAAGACACTTGCCATTGAATTTAGTACGCACTAAATAATCCAGAATGACTTCAACTCAAGATATTTAACCACATCTCCAAAAAGTCTTTTTTTCCAAATAAAGTTACACTCCTACTTATTGAATGTTAGGTCTTAGACATATTGTTTGGAGTCTACAGTTCAACCCATTATATCACCACAAGACAGGCTTCCAGGTACGTGTTGTGAAACTCTGAAAATACATCCAAATGGTGGAACCCCAAGGTGAAAGATGATATTGCTCATGTGTATAATATATAAAAATATATTTTTCACTTTTTTTCTTAGATGTCTTCCTGGATTTTCTGGTCAATTTTGTGAAATTAATATAAATGAATGTTCTTCATCACCATGTCTACATGGAGCAAACTGTGAAGATCAAAACAATGGATATATTTGCAAATGTCAACAAGGTAATTACTGAAAAAAATAGTAAATAACAAGAATGCAGGAATATTGCATATATATTATAATATAAAAGTTTGTACAAATATATGTATGTGTGTATAATGCAGTTTTGAAAATCTACTCAGTCAATAGTGTTGTTGACTATCAATCAAGTTTTAAGCAATGAGTATACTTAACAAATAGAAAATGAATATTCTGTGATACTGTAAAGCAATCACTTAGGCTATAAGCAGAAAATTGTAATGTTTACATGGATTTTCTAAATTTATGTAAGCCTCAGATTTCTGATATTTATATCAATTATGCTTGGCATATGCCACGTCCTATTCTTAATATTGATATATTATTTTTTACAACAAATGTCAGCACAGAGATGGACAAGATGAATAAACTGGCTTTATTCAGGAACAATTGCTGCTGTTTTCTGAATTTTTTGTCCCCCTAAAATTCATACATTGAACTCTAATCATCAATATGATAATATTAACAGGTGGAGTCTTTGGGGTGTAATTAGGTCATGAGAGTGAAGCCTTGTGTAAGAGATTCCAGAGAGCTAGCTGGCCCCTTCCATATGTGGACATACATAGGAAATATCATCTAAGAACCAGGAAGCAGGCCCTCCCCAGACACTGAATCTGTCAGCAATGTGATCGTGGACTTGCCAGTCTCTACAACTGTGAGAAATAAATGTCTGTCTATAAGCTACCCAATTTGTGGCATTTTGTTATAGCAGTCCTGAATGGACTAAAAATAACTCCCCAAGTATTAATAATTATTGGTCCTTTGACTATCTTTACCTTTGGTCATGTTCTCCTTAGCTCCATATTGATATAAACATTTTATGTTTATGTATTTTTTCCCTCTTTTTGTTTTTATTTGTTTCATTCTCTAACTTTGCACATTTGCTGCTTTCTTTCTGTATCTTCTATCACCCATCTTCATTCACTAACATATATCCAAAAGGGATGTTGAATGCCCGAATTTCCTTGACCAGCAATACTTTTTCAGGAACATATGTGGGGTATATTTTTGCTCACTTTAAAAAAAAATTGAGCCAGGAATGGTGGTGCAGGGCTACAGTCTCAGCTACTTGGGAGACTGAGGTGAGAGGATTACTTAAACCCAGAGTTGAAGACTGTAGTGTACTTTGATCCTGCCTATCAATAGCATACTCTAGACTGGACAGCAAAAATATTAATATTTTTTTTAAATTCCCACTAGTTCCGGATCTCACAGAAAACTTCAGACAGCATATGAATAACCCAGATTTCTGGGTTTCTGGTTATTGGGTCCACTGAGGGAGTAACATCCAGATGGCCAAGTGGGTATGAGGGCTTCTATGCCCTACGTGAAATCATACAAACTAGTGAATGCCCATCAACTGAGTGTTACCCCCATACCATTGACAAGTTCAACATCACTCAGAGCCCTGTTCTATTTTTCAGTACTGTTTTCAGTACTGTGTTTTCAGTACTGTTACACAAAACATCTAGAGACACTTGCACCTGTGTTTTGAAATAGCTACTGGAACGTTTACAGGTAAAAGTAGTAGAATAAAAACTTCAACTTTTAAATGCTATTGCAAAAGTTTTGCCTCTTCCAAGTAAAAATATCTTTATTATGGTTAGAACTCTTAAAATCTTAAAAGAGCTACCATAAACAATAAAAATAATTCTACAAAACAATTAAGAAGTAAAACATCTACATAAATTATACTTACCATGTTGATAAGCATCTCATTACTGCTAGTTTCATTTTTTTTCATGTTGATAAATATCTTACAATTGCTAGACTAGCTCTGATGCTGTGGGTTAAGATTCTACTTGCTCTGAATTCACTTGGATGCCTGCAGCCATTTGGAAGCTGCTGTAACCTTCAGTTGAAGCCTTCTGCTGAATGCTGCACCTCTGGTCCATGGTGGGAAGCAGATGACCTAAAAATGACACCCACTTGTGCTGTAGTTGTTATTCAGAACTTGCTGGTACTTTTAACTTAAGACTTAAACGCTTCACAACCTAATCATAAGAACAAAAACCAACCAAGCAGCAAATGAAACAAACAAATCCTTGACTAATGCTGTGGACACTCTACCAAAGCTCTGTCTCCACTCTAGCCATTGCCCATATTCATGTCAACCCATCCACCTTTTGAAGTCCTTTAAGGAGCAATCTTGCTCCTGCAGGTTACCCTTCATCCCTGTCCTTATTTTCCGCATTGGTATAGTTTGCTGTCATTTCAGGGTGTTTCTATTCTTATAGTAAAATTCACTCTCGGATGTATAGTCCTATAGTTTTGGCAAATGCATAAGTTGTGTAACCACCACCTCATCCAAGCAAGTAACCACCATTCCCCTAAATGAGCTCATGCTGCCCGTTTTTATTTAACCCTTCCTTCATCTCAAGATAAACTGATGTTGATAGCGTCTTAACTTTTTCTTTATCATTTTGTCCTTGAAAATTATACCTGTTGCTGAGCTCTTCTTTTTCTTATATTCTGCATTTTAGATCTTGAAAACCAAATGTGAGAGGACTTTGGCACACGTGTACTTAGTAAATAATAATAATTATAATAATCATAGAATACTAGTACATAGACACCATGCTATTACACATATATTCACTCAGTTTTCATAATTGCCTTGAGAAAAAGGTATTTCATTTACCAGTCTCATTTTGCCAATAGGAAAACAGTCCTAGAGCCACTGGGTAATCTCACATAACACACTGGTGGTAAAGCTAAGATTCATATTCAGGAAGTCAGGCCTACTGCTTGGGCCCTCATCATCTCTTATATTCCCCAAAATGTTGTACTGCTTACTAGTAACTCCCCCATAACCTTTCAGTTATGGAAGATGAATAAATCCTAGAGATCTGCTGTATAACATCATGACATAGTTAACAGTAATGCACGATACAGTTAAAATTGTTAAATAGGTAGATCTCATATTCAATGTTCTTATTACAATAAAAATTAAATTGAAAATCATCAAAAAAAACTTTCCCCAATAAGATTCATCAGCATGTCTCAGTTTAGTCTAGATGTTAGCAATTCTAAGTACTAGGGGAATTCTTCAGGAAGGTCTTCTACCCAAATCTGTCTGATTTTCGCTTTAAAAGCTTCCATTAGCAAAAACTTAGAACTTTCCAATGTTCTGAGTAGTTCACAGCAGTTTGTCTTCTCCCAGATGTCACCGAAAGACAGAAAAGCTGACTCATTTAATTTACAAATGAACACTTTTCTCTGTCATCCATTTAAAAGATCCTTAAATAATATTGATAACTCTTTCTTAGACTTTGATCGAAACCATGCCATTATCCTTCTCATACACAATTCCAGATGGAAAACTATCTTGACTAACTATTCCTCTGCCTTTAAGTTGGTTAAACATTATCGCCACATTCTATTTTCATCAGTTGTGGAAATCATTCTTAAATTCACATCATGTTGCCAATTATCTAAATTCTCTTGTTTTCATGTAACAATTTCCATGGTTATAATCCTGGGTTACTCTTGTGCTATGCCATAAGGTTTGTGATTTTATCTTTTTTCTCTCTTTCCTCCTCTTTTAGTACAAACAGAGCTGTATGACTCCTGCAATATTCTGAACAGAACACAGTTTGAAAAACTAAATACTGGTTTCTCCACCAGATATTCTGCAAAATACCAAAATTTAGACTGGATATAAGTAGGCTAGAAGACATTCTAAGTATTATTTAGTTTTATACCACCAAATCCTAGTAGAGAAGTTGTATCATAATGGGTCCTCAGGGAGTGTTCAGCACATGTTGAAAAAATACAGTGCATTTATGGCTGATGCTGCCTAGTCACTGATAGGGCTATGGTTAGCATAAAGCCCTCCCCCACTGTGTAGGCAAAGCATGTATAGAATTGCATCGTTTCCTCCAAGCCAACAAGGAGTAATGCTCATCCACTTTGCACGAGGTTGTGCAAGAAACAAACCAAATAGCATTTAGGATTATCCTAATCACAGTTCATTTTGTACCTGTGCAGTGAATTCAAGAGATTAATTAAAATAATGAGCTCATTTCAAATGAGCTATTGATACAGGTATTCAGATAGGTTTTACAGAAATAAAAACACACTAAACTAAGTTAGTTTTAGCCAAACTAGTCCTATTTATAGTGTTGTCTAACAATACTTAACACCTAGTAAGTGCAACCAGAGATATCTCATTATGAGGAAATTGAAAGTGACAGAAGCAGTTTCTGTGCTGCACATGTGAGTGCTGCACCCAGAGTTGCTCTCAATCCCTGGAGAGTAGGTCCAAATGTTTTTTATACCCAGGAGGAGTTCAATGGTGTTTATACTGGTGATGATGCAAACTGCAGATGCACATGTTGCTCTTAAAGTGACATTATTCACTTTGAAGCAGAAATGTATCAGTGTCCTTGGAACAAGGAAACAAAGAAAAAACATGGATAATATCTGCCACCAGTGCTCACAATTATTGTCAATGATGGGACCTCTCTATTTAGAACAGAAGAGATACAGAATAATCTCTCTTTTTAATCAAGACCCATGAAAAGTGAAATAATCTTTAATATAAAATAAAATAATGTATAGTATTATTTTTCATGAAGCTTTATGTGTAGAATTAATTCTTCTACATATTCTGGAGTTAAAGAAAATAAAATAGTTTTATGTCATTCAATTACAAAATAACATATGAACTGGTAAGACAAAATTATTTTAGGTTTTTTAGGCTTAATTTTGCTTTCTATTTCCAAGATTCAATGCAAACAACCAGGGGCTGAGAGAGAAAATAAAATGAAAACAAAATATATAAATCCTTGAAATAGTGACTTTTATTTTTTTAATAAACTGCAACTATTATAACTACTGTGTTATAGCATGGAATGGTAGCATTAAAACTGTTCAGTGTTTCTACTTCTATATATCAATATATTTAAAGATTTAATTTTGTCTTCAACTTAAAAATTACTTTAATTTTATTACACCGTCATTTATTCTGTAAGCATTTATTTTCCATTATTAATCAGATATTACATTAATTCTATAAGTTCAACACCATAATAATTTGTTTACTTTTTCTGAACTGCAAATAATAAACCTTTTAGTTTCTTGTTTTTAATTACCAAACAGTATTTTCTAGGTACTCGATTAGCTTATTATGAATGAACATCAAACCTACATGAGATTCAAAAGATGTGCATTTCTTTGTTTCTGGCTATTGAAAAAAAAATCTTGTTCAATAAATATTTATTTGCCTGATTTATATTCCCTTATTCATTTCTCATCTCTTACCATCACCTTGCTCCACACCAGTCTGAGCGCCTATTCATCTGACATTTCTTCTTGATGGGTATGACTGGCACTCAACATCATTCCTGTCTAGTGTAGTTTCCAGTACTGCAGAGGCAAGAATATTAAGAACTGCAATTTTTAGACTCCATCAAAGCTGAGGTTGCGAATATAATTTGGTTCCACCAATAATAAACAGACCTGAAATCCAAAGGCTGTGATGAAGACCATTTCTGGATGTCTTGGCAACGTCTCTTGGTAAAGACGGTGCCATGGTGATGAGTGAGGATTTTTGCAGGAGATCTCACTGTAGAGTCACTAATTTAGTTTGTAGGAGCATTAATGGGGCAACTTCCTCTTAATCCGCCTTCCTTGGATTGGCACAGTGAGTTCTTGAACTCAATAATTCTAGTGATGGCTTTATAGTTTTCACATTCCTGATTCAGGTGGACAAGAGATCTCTCAGAAAATCCTATCTGGGCTTATTGGAGTTACTCCCACATTCCTTCCTTCTGATCATTTTGTAAGCATCTAATTCTATTAGTAAGGCCCTATTTGCCTAAATATTTAGCCTGATTTCTACTTCTTGTGCTGAATTTTGACTAACATTTTTTATCCTAGGTGTTTTTAGAACAACAAAATTTTCTTTAGTTGTCCTTGACTTCCCTATTCTTAGGGCATTTACTTTAGTCAACTTGTAGTGGTAAATTCTTTCCCTCTCTATTTGAGATGTAAATCTTCTCCTAGACTCTTGCGTTGTACAAAGCAGAAATATCTTTCTCAAGGATAGGTCCTTGAGTCATTCCATTGAAATGGAATCCTGGAAGAAGATAGTGCCTATGTTTGTAGGAGAGTACATGGCTAGCTTCTTTAAGAGACAATTAGCAAGCACAGGTAGCCTAATCACATCAACCAACATCCCCCCACCCCATTTCCCAGCACTTTTCCATTAGCTCACTCCAGCATTTAAAAATTCGTCTGCTCCCTTTTGTTTTAGTAGAGTTGAGTTCAAGCTCTCTTCCGTGTTGCACAAATTCTCTGTCTCCTATTGCCAAGCTTGTACGTAGTCTTTCTTGTTTGTTTAGCTGGTCCAGCAGAATTTTTATTTTACAATTCTCATCTTATGATTTAAGGTTTTGTCATGGCCTTTCTAGTATTAGAAGCAAGAGAAAAACTATGTTATCATTTTTAATTGTTTCAAATATATTTTGAAATATTTTGCTCAATCAAAAGAATACGCCACATATAAAATATTAAAAATAATAAAATAATTGTGTATACCCACTGTTAGCTTTGAGAAATAGAATACTAGCAATAATTCTGCCTCTTCTAAATTCCTTCCAGAACATCACCGTGCCCTGCAGTAACTATTCAGAGTTTTATATTCAACATTCCCTTAGTATCCCTTAGAGGTTTATTATATATGTATGTATCTCTAAGCAATGTTATTATACTTTGTATGTATTTGACTTTTATAAGGACCGTTATCAGGATGTATTTTTATGCAATATGTTTTTATGCTCAACAATATGTTTGTGAGATTCGGCTATGTGAATAACTGGTTGCAGCAGCTTTTTATAAGACCTGCATTTATTTTTCTGTATCACCTTTTATGGTCTCCTTAGTAGAGATTCCTACAGAATCCATTCAGCACATGAAAGAGCATTGCAGAGTGGAAAGAGTCTTGGACAGGGATTTGATAAATTTAGTCTTTTGGCAGCTACTTCTGAGTTTGATCTGGACATTGCCAAGTTTTTTATACTCAGGCCTTATTTTTCCTCTTATACTGCAGCATTGCCATAAATCATTTCTAAGCACTCCAGAATACATATTTAATTGTTCTGTTATAATTTATCAGGGAAGAACAGTGAGAAATATTTCTAAGTAGGGACAAGAATAAAATTTTGTGTTTCTTAATAGCTAGGTCCAGATTAAGTGCTGTTGGAGGACACAGAAAAATAAAGTTAAAAGCTGCAATTGTAGTAGGCATTATCAGTCAGTGAGCAGTCTAAAGATCTGTTATCCCTATGTAGAATGGTATGTTTAGGTTAGCACAATGTTATGGCTAACATGTTAAACATATTAAGGAGGCTGGTCTCGGTGGCTCAGTCTGCAATCCCAGCGGTTTGGGAGGCCAAGGCGAGTGGATTGCCTGAGCCTGCGGGTTAGAGACCAGCCTGGGCAACTTGGCAAGACCTCGTCTCTGCAATAAATAAAAAATTAGCTGGGCGTGGTAGTGTGTGCCTATAGTTCCAGCTACTTGGAAAGCTGAGGCAGAAGGATTGTGGAGCCTAGCTGGTCAAAGCTGCGGTGGCCT
>NW_007259204.1:427911-452530 GCF_000164805.1 Carlito syrichta | reverse complement strand
GAAAGATTCATTATAAATAACTGCATGACCGGAAATATCAATGGTTTCACAATATGTTCCGATACGTACCTAGAAAACCACAACTGAGGTATTGAAACCGACGTCATAAAAAATACCTTCATAAAATTAATGAAAGTCCACAAGGTTAGAATTGTAATAGGGGGCTGAATTCTGTTATGTACTGACTCCGGGGTAGGGGGTTGAAGAGCGAGCTGCCTGCAAGATTGATAAGCTTATTTTTTCCTGAAGAACAATTAGCTCTTAGGTCATGCAGACCTTCTTGATGACATCTGGAAGTTTGAACCTATAGCAAGCATTAAACCCAAGACTGATGTTTGAGGCATTTTTCAGACTTTGCTTTGTAGTGGACATACTGAATTCACCCAGACCCATGATTCATACCAAGGAAGTGACTTCACCAGTCCTGTGAACTCCCACCCAGAAACTGGCTCTGCCATGAAAACTATTTTGACACTCCCATGACAATTTTGACACTCATCCTCAACCAATCAGCAGCACCAGTTCCCTACACCCTTTCTGCTAAATTATTCCTTAAAAAATCCTATCCTAAAATTCTCAAAGAGGTGGATTTGAGAGATATTTCCTGTCTCCCTAGCTAAGCTGCTTTTTTTTTATTATTAAACTCTTTCTCTGCTGTGACACTGCGTTCTCAGTACATTGGTTTTTTTCTGTGCTTCAGGCATAAGAACCTAGTCAGACTGAAACAATATTATTTTGTGAAGAACTTAGAAATGCTGTTTGCTAGGTGGATGATGAAAATAATGAGAAGCTAGCAGAGCTAAACAAAATACATACACACAAACAATGTTAGTATGGAAAACTATACTATCATATTTAAGAGGAATTCTTACAGTCAATATTCAGCTAAACATAGATAAAATATTTACATTCTAGAGCAATTGTAAATATACTAATTGTAAAATACTACAAGTATTACAAAAAATATTGCATAGCTAGGTATCTCTAGTATTTGCTTTCCTTTGAATTTAAGATTCAAAGTAAATGAAATTATGGAGTGTACTTATTCTATTGCCACCTATGTATTTTTTCAAGTGAAATATATAAAGACATTTGGATATGTAAGTTTGAATGGTACTGTGGACAAGAGATGAGACCTTATTTTACATGCGCTTGCTTCTCTTTATACATGACGGTGTAATTTTGGAGCAAATTATTTGTCTTCCCTGAGTTAGATTTTCTCATGTACTAAATAAGGAGAGTAATAACTACCTGATAACATGATCAGGAAGACACATTGAGATAATTTGCATAAAATACCTAGCACAATTATAGTAAATAGTAAGAGCCAATAAATATAAGTTCTTGTCATTACTATTGTCATCAAAAACTGCAAATTTGCTTTGTAATTTTGTTTAACAGGATGGTCTGGACACCACTGTGAAAAGAAACTTGAGTGCATTTCCACCCCATGTGCTCAAGAAATATGCATGGAAAATGACCCTGGCTCAAAATGTTTATGCATACCTGGATTTATGGTAAATACTATTGGAGATGGTTAATGTAATGATTTTTTTTATTATCTTTGAAATGCAGTAAATAGTACAATATTATATAGTGAAAAATAAGTTTGGAGAAGTGGATCTTCAGTTCTTCTCTCCTTCTCTGCCTGTATACACTATACTTTTCTTAGCATTCTCTTCCCCTTCTTCTCCATTTATCACTCGCACCCTCAGACCTTCTTTTCATGAAGAAAAAAGTTCTGATAAATGGATCCACACTAAGGTGCAAGTGACTTAATGTATTGGCCTTTAATATCTTAATGCATTTGGAAGGAGGATGCCAGTGGAGGAATCGCTTAACACTGTCAGGGTCTTGGCAGAAACTTTTATTTTGCCCAAGGACATAGTACTACTCTCAGGGTTGGGCTCAGAGTATTGCATGTTCAAGGAGGATAATTGTGCTTCCTCAGCAAATCTGAAATGGTCTGAACTCCATTAAAAGAAAATAGACTTCCCTTGGTAAAAATATCAGTATTAAAAGATAGCTTTTGACCATAATCTTTATTAAAACTGACCACAACACATGAATATTGCAAGAAAACAGCAATTGGTAAGACCGTGTTATCATTTTAAATGAATATTTGCAAATATCCTTGATAGATAAAGAAGTACATTCAGGTGACCCACTGCAAGATTAAGGAAACAAACTTCAAGGGTCTGGTCGGTGTCTAAGAAAGATGAACAAGAATAAATGGAAGTGTGGATGGTACTAGAAACACCTGAGCTGAAAGATCAGGAAGGAATTATCAGAAGCAGAAGTGTGTGGAAGAGTTGAAGGAATTAAACAGAAAAATGGTCAATAACTGTCACCAAACAAAATAATTTGAGAAAGCAATTGTGGAAGGACCTGGACTTAAGTCTGATGCTCTTTCCTCTAAAAGGGGATTCCCAGGGCTCATCTGTCTTGGGAAGATACATGAGCTAAAACATAACTATCTTCCTTCCTCTGGTATTCCTGCAATCCTGTGAAATAATTTTATCTTAGTGATCCCAAAGGGATGGGTCTTTGCAGAAGAATTTTAAACACTCTGATACCTGAGTGTGGAAGATATGTAGTAAGTTAATTTTTTGACACCTTAGATTACATCAATCATGGCTTCATTGAAGGACCAGTGGGACAAGCAAGAGATTGAGATATGTATTTTATTTAACTATATTCTTCCACCATTGCAGCTTGGTATATAGAATCTAAATAACTTAGAAAATAAATACTAATTTTAAGATGTTTTTATAAGCGCAAAAAAATTTACTACCAACTATCTGTACAATAATTTTAAATAGTTGATTCCCCAGTATATGTCCTTTCATATTTGAAATATAAATCTATTAATATTCTTTTAATATAAAATCTAAATCTGGAGGATAAATACATTACTATATGTTAAAAATGTAAATATTTTGAAAAAATGATAGTCTTATGAAAACACGTCTACTAAATAGAAGTGTTATGATATAATGTATCTGTATTTTAGTAAAACATCTGCTTAATTAATTTCAAATGGATATTTTTATAACCACTTTCCCAAGTACTTGAAAGCTAAAATGAAACTTAAAAACCTACCATAGCAAGAGATATGTTTGTGTGAAATGCTACAAAGAGATAAGGGAGATTCAGATTTTGCTAATGAATTTGCTATGCTCTAAAATGAGTTGCTAAGGGTAGAGAAAGTTTTATTCATTGAAAAATAATTTAACATTCAAATGTTATTCATACCAATGGTATAGCGGTATGTAGACATTCCAAATAAAATATTCCTAAAGATATACCTTTAAACATAGCATGTAAATTATTAATTGGAATAGAAAGTAAAATAACTTGCTAAAATATAAGATAATCAAAGAAAATATTCAGTCTTTAAGTGATACAATATTAGTATCAAGCTAAGTTAATAAATAATGAAATAAGATTATAAAATGAAAACAGGTATAAAAAATGCATAAAGTCACTGGAAAATTGCTTTTTAGATTCATGTATTCTCCCTCTCACTAATTCTATATGTAAAAGAAAAATTAAAAAATAAAAATCACAATCAGGGGAAATGTCAAACTTCATTGGTATCCTGAATAAAGTATGTCATTCAGAGGAAGATAATTAAAATTGAGACAGACTTAACAAAGGAAACAGTTACAAGAACTAGAAGAAAAGTAAACTGATATGTATTAGTGTTCAAAACAAAATACACACTAGAGTATAGTTGAACATGAATATAATGGGCATGGTGGACGAAAGTCAACAACTCACCAGGGATAAGTCATGGCACCATAGCAACAGAATAGATGGGAAGAGACTAAACATTACATCAGTTATTCCTTTCTAATACAACAGTTGCTAACTTCTCTTGTATAGACTACTTGTATAGACTATGAGCTCCTGAAGGGCAGGGATAATGCTGGACATTGCAGTATTCCTACATGCACAGAGCACAATGCAGATGGTCCCCGGCTCATGATTTTTCAACTTCACATGGTGTGAAAGTGATACACATTCAGTAGAAGTGGTACTTTGAGTACTCATACAACCATTATGTTTTTCACTTTTGGTATCATATTCAATAAATTACTTAATATATTCAGCACTTTATTATACAATAGGCTTTGTGTTGGATAATTCTGCAAATTCTAGGTAAACATGTACGTGTTCTGAATATATTTAAGGTAGGCTAGAGTAAACCATTATGTTTAATAGATTCAGGGTATTAAGTGCATTTTTTACTTACAGCATTTTCAGCTTACAATGGGTTTATTGTGAGGTAACCACATCAATAAATCTAGAAGCATCTATACATGTGTTTTGATTTTGGTCATCATTGTTAAGGTTGTTTTATTAGAGTTCTTGGTATATTAATCACAGTTGTTTTACACTTCTAGTCTGATCATTGCAAAGTCTCTACCGTATCTGAGTCAGATTTTGATGTCTGCTCCATCTCTTCAACTTGCTTTTTGTGTGTGTGTTGGTATGCCTTGGAATTTTATGTTTAAAGCCAGACATATGATGTACTGCGCAAAATAAATGGAGATAATAGACCTATAGCATGAGAGTCTATGTTTATCTGGCTAGAAGTCAGACTGTGTTTGCTATTTGCTGTAGCTATAGGTGTCAAAGGCTAAAAATTTCCTCTTACAGTTTCATTTTTTACTTCCCAGCTGTCTTTTGGTTCTATTAGAGAATTCTTCTTAAATAAGTCTGAGATGTGCAGTTCTTGTTATTCTCTGTTGATATAAAAGAGCCTTACTGATATAGGTAGTAGTGAGGTGTGAGGGGAAGGTAAGTCTCTAACAGTCTCATAATTAGGTTTAGTTTTTAGTGAGCTTATGCCTCTGGACTGTGACCTCCATATGTACTTCTCAGCACCCCATCCCCTAAAGTGAGGCAGAAAAGCTATAGAGGACTGAAGGTGCATGTTTCCCTTCCCCCACATGGAAAGCCAGAGGGGTCTGGAGTTGGGGTATTTTTCTTTCACCATGTCAATTAGCCTCTAAGGAAACAGTTTCACTTCAGAATAGGCCTTGTTAACAAGCATAGAATAATGTTCCCAGAGTCTTTCAAAATTCCCTTCTCTCCACGCTAAAGAACCAGAGAATTTTTCCTATCTTCACTGTGAGAACCTGGTAGTATTTGTGAAAGTAAAACTCATGAAAGTGTGGAAGATCCTCCAAGACTGGGTTCCCCTGTAGTTTTTAACTCTCCGGTTTGTACACACTAAGCCTCCAGCATCGCATCAACAGCAATTTGTTTTACTATCCTGATACTGGCTTCAGCAGTCGTTTCTGCTTCTGAGTTTCTGCTCTGGTAAGCTATGATTCTCTGTATCTGCTTGACAGACTCTTCAGTGTTTGGGGCAGTGGACTTTCCTCTGACCTCAGTTCTCTTAGAGATCTAAGAAGAGATGTTGATTGGTTTAGTTTGTACAGCTTTTTTTCTTGTGGAGATGGGAGTGATAACCTCCAAATTCCTTAAATGTTGGACCAAAACCTGGAAATTTATGGTTGTTTCAAGAAAGAAAGGACCTATAACTATATGAAATAAGAAAAATGAGTGAATTTTCTTTTACTCATGTGATTATTCAATGCGTCGTTTAAAAAACAGATTTCTTTATACTAAATAGGCTTCTCAGGTATATCCCCTTAATGGTTGTCCAGAGTTGCTAGAAGTCCTCCTGGAACTGTTTAAGTCATTAATTTGACTGGCAACCAGACTCTCCATTAACATGTAAAACACAAGAAATTTTAAGTTGTCTTGGATATGTTCACTATTATGTCAGCTGATACAGTAGTACATTCAATCTGTGTAAAGGATATTAAAATATTTCAGATTATTGGATGTGCAAATATTGAAATTCTGATTTAACATAAAACTACAAAATGTAATTTAAAGTATTTTTGTCTCTACAATTTGTAGGAATTCTCTTCACACCAATTTATGTTTTCCTGAACCCTCCATTATCCTCCTTCATAACATATATTTTCAAAAAAATACCACTATTATTCATACTCTGATTTAAGCTCTTTTAAAAGCTTTCAGTAATTAGATAATCATAAAAATGCTAATTAAGTTACACATTTGTGGGGTTAGAGAGGATTGACATCATTACAATTAATTTTCTATTTCTTAATGAAGAGTAACTTAGAAAGTAAACAGTCCCTGCTGGTTATGAGGATGGAAAACTATTTTTTCTTTATTTCTGAGTATTAATTTTTGGTAGATAACATTAAAGACCTGACCTCTCAGGTTTTTCTTAATGTTTAGAGCTATGACAATCTCTGACAAGCTGATAATTAGTGCAGATTATTCTTTTTAGTAGATCCAATTACAAAAATGAATTTAAACAAGATTAAAGTACTTACGTTATTTTGAAATTCTAATGTTCTGTAAAAGAATTTAAATGACAGAACACAATTGTTTGGATGTGCTAGACTTGCTAAAAAATTCAAGACAAATGATCACCCTCCTTATAATTTGAGCAGAACTGCTCATTTCTTCCCCTGTAAATGAAATTCTACCAAACAAGATAAATCTGTACAATAATCAATTACTGTCAATGGATTAGGTTTATTGTGTTTTGCAAATAGCAAAGGTCAATAAAAGTGTTAATTGAAGTCTTTAAATTAAAACACAGATATTTATATAAAGTGGAAGGTGCATTTTTATTAAACAAAATGAAAATAAAAGGGACGTATTTTCTGAATGAGAAAATAATTTTTGAATTCTACAGCAGTACAGTCTATTTGCAGTATCTGGTTTTTAAATGTCATCTTCAAAATAGACCTAAAAAGCAAGACAGCATTATGACAAGATAGACCATTGGGCTTGATATTTGTCTATGGCTCTGGTGTTTATTTTCTCATGCTATAAAGTCATCAATATTATTAATAAATATTTAGCAAGTATTTTTTCAAGATACTATGATTCATTCTATCAAAAGTTAAAGTTTACTGTCTCTTTATAGAAAATAAAAAAGCAAGATGTAATTCTTAGACAAACTCATATTTCCCTTTTTAAACAAAGAGGTTTTTTGTGCTTCTGACATGTATATATGTTAACTAAAGTTTAATTATGTTCAATTGCTTATTGATCATTTAGATCTGTCAAAACACACTCACCAAAACAAAATATTTGGAAAACTTATAAAGAAATACATAAATACACACTATTCTTACATTCAAATTAAGGAAAAGAGGATATGATCACATTTTCTTGAATGTATAAAAGAAACAATAATACACCTTTTCGGTGAAATTTTATACTTTGCTTAATACACATTGAGAGCTAGGGTTTGCAGACCCTCAAAATAACATAAAAATTAATTAGTTTCAATTTCTAGCACAAACCATCAGCTGTGTGAAGGAGACACATAATGTATTGGATAATAATGAAATGAGCAGCCGACCTTGGTGGCTCAGCCTGTAATCCCGCGCCTTTGGGAGACTGAGGAGAGTGGATTGCCTGAGCCCGCGGGTTCGAGACCCGCCTTGGCAGGCGAGACCTCATCTCTACAATAAATCAAAAAATTAGCCAGGCGTGGTAGCGCGCGCCTATAATTCCGGCTACTTGGAAGGCTGAGGCGGAAGGATCGGGAGCCCAGAAAGTTGAGGCTGCGGTGGCCGGGAGCGGCCACTGCCCTCCAGTCTGGGCTACAGAGTGAGACTCCAACTCAAAAAAAAAAAATAATAATAATAATAATAATAATAATAATAATGAAATGAGCAATGGGTTCAAAATTCAGGAAGCTCTATGATGAAAGAAATGAAAACATTAATTAGGACACTGTTTTGGTCATAATATTAAAAAAAAAAAATAGGCAATTGGCAAATCCTGAATAAGTAGTCATTAGAAGGGCTTTCTCAAGAGACAAAAGATAATGGCTTCCTCCAAAGGGCTATAAAGTTACCCCTAAAAGTGCTAAAACCTAGTCTGTTCTTTGCAGTGGAAGCCCATCCTGAGGGTTTGCTCAGTCTGCTAATGAGAACACTGAATGCATTACAATAGTCATTCAGAAAACAAACAAACAAACAAACAAACAAGCAAAAAAACCGCATCTGCTTCTCAGGACTAGTTTTGCCACAAACAGCAGAGATGTGAGTTCTAAGCATTGCTAAGCAACACAGTGACAGTATTTTTAACCCAGGGGATGTGAGGGATTTGGAGAAGGAGGAAAATGCATGAACTGAAATGAAAATACATATTTTATCAATGCAAAAAGGAAGTTTCCCGATCACTTATGATGGAAAACGTAGTTTAATGTTTTTAGAAGTAGAATATTGAAAATAACCAATTGTCTTACATTTTATATAGCAGACATATAACACAGCTATAGTGTGTGATCTAAATGTCTTAAAACAGTAATTTGTACTGGTAAATGGCATATAGTAGACTATGATTACCCCATGAATCTATTTGGATATTAAGAGTAATGAGTGTCTACCTTTCATCTTTATGCATTTAGTTTTTGCTTAAACATGGCTGGTGGAAGAATGTTTGGTAGAAACCTAGAATGCACTTGGTGTCAGACATTGATTCAAAGGAGAATTGACTTAACATTTTACATTTTAATTAGATAGAAAGTTATCTGAGCTTCAGTTTTCTTACCAATAACATGAGCATGTGGAGAAATTGAAAGCTCAACTTTAATAAGATAACATTGTTAGTTTACTGGAGAGTTGGGTGCAGTTTTAATTACACTTACCGATTAGTGTTTTCCCCCCATTCCATGCCTCATATTCATTTATTTTTATGATAGATGACTACATGTAATACTAGTAGAAGTGTGAGTAGAAGGTATTACTAAATGAATTTCCAAAATCAAAGCATACGCTGGATTCCAAAACTCTACAACCTTGCCTTCGTCTTCAAGGCTTTGCACAATTGTGCTTCTTCCTGACAGCTTTTCTGCATTCCCTTATGCTGGTTTCATCCAGACTGTCTATACTGCAACCCCTGTTCAGCCTTCATCTGTTCAAATCTTCTCTTCAAAAGTTCCAGTTGTGAATCTTTGCACATGCTTGGCTTTTACATAGGATAAAATTCCCAGTCCCTTCCTGTCCACTCTTTCACTTCTAGGCATCTTTCAGGCTTTGGTGTTTATCTCTGTTTTTCAGGAAAACTTTTCAATACTTCCACAACATAGGCTTAGGTAACTTGTTTTTTCTTAATAAACTTTATTTCTAGAAGAGCTTTAGGTACACAGCAAAAGTGAGCAGAGAATAAAAAAGGTTTTTAAATATCCCTGCTCTCCAACACACAACCTCCCTTAGATTCAACATCCTGTGCCAGAGTGATGCATTTGTTGCAATCAATGAACCTAACATTGACACATCATTTTTGCCCAAAGTCTTTAGTTTACATTAGAGTTCACTTTTGATGGTGTACATTTTATGTGTCTGAACAAATGCATAGTGGCATGTAACCACTATGATGGCATCATATAGAATAATTAGATTGCCCTAAAAGTCCTCTGTGATCCACCTATTAACTCCTTTGTTTCCTCAAATCCTGGCAACCATTGATCATTTTATTGTCACGATAGTTTTGTCATTTTGGGATGCCATATTATTGGAATAATACAGTATATAGATGCTTCAGCTTGGCCTCTTTCACTGGGTGATATGATTTGAAGTTCTTCCATGGTTTTCCATGGCTTGAGAGCTCATTTCATTTTAGAACTGAATAATGTCACATTGTCTAGATGCACCAGAGTTCATCCATTCACTTCCTGCAGTTCATCTTGGTTATTTCCAAGTTTGGGTAATTATAAAGAAAACTGCTATAAACATTCTTATGCAGGTTTTTGTGTGAACATAAGTTTTCAATTCATTTGGATATACTCCAAGGAACACACTTACTGGATCCTATGGTAATAGTATGTTTACTTATATAAGAAATTGCCAAACTGTCTTCCCAAGTCCAAATATCTTCACCATTTTGCATTTCCACAAACAATTAGGTAGCATTTCATAATTTGTCTTCATAGCAGTCTCTAAAAGTGCAATTCTACATTTTTTTTTTTTGGCTTTATGTTTACTGTTTGGCCAACCCACTGCCTCTGCCTCTCTGCTTTTTCCTCTTCAATATGTTCCAAAGAACAGAAACTGAATCAACCATGCTGCCCATTGAAGCCGGACTGGATTTAAAAAATGTGGTACATATACACAACAGAATATTATGCAGCCAAACATAGGGACTTCGCAACAACTTGGATGGATTTAGAGTCTATCATACTCGATGATCTATCACAGAAACAAAGAACAGAGTACCATATTTTCTCACTCATAAGCGGAACTTGAACAATTATAATACTATAAGAAAGGAATTGGCAGTAGTGGGAAACTGTCAGGGAAGAGGGGGTAGGATTGGCAGTTGAGGAAAACTGCTGGGGAGGGAGGGGCACACCTCATCAGCAAGGGTACCTTCATAATCAACATTTGTATACCTAACCCTGAATTGTACCCCACATCTTTATAATAAAAAAAGAACAGAAACCGTACACATATTGCTTACTTTGTTCTCTGAGTAGGTGCCACATAGTAGATTTTAAATACACCTTTGTTTATTAAGTAAACAGAAGCATCAATGAGTCATCAATTTTTTTTGAGTCATCAATATTTTGGTGTTAATCACAACTAAGCACAAGAATTTTATGAATTATTCTGATGGATGTGATGTTTTACACAATTAAATACATGATGCATTATTTTCTACAATAATACTTAGAGTGATTTAAAATATCACTTGAGTCATAAGCTACCATTAATATAAGTTATTATTTACAAAGCATTAATTATTTGCCAGGCTAAGTGTTCTAGGTGCTTTATCTCATTGAATATTTAAAACAAACGTATGACTTAAAAATCGTTATTATTTATCCCTATTGTGCAGATGAGAAAACACACTCAGAGAGGTTGGGGTACTTACTCATAGGCAGAAAATATTAGAATTGTTTGTCCAGTGTGTCCAAACCCTGGACAGCCTCTACCAGCATATGAGGACTTAGCTAAAAGGCACCATCTGTGAGAATTTGGTGGTCTCTTACCAGACACTAAATAGCCCTCATCTTGGACTTCCCAGCTTCCAGAACTGTGAGAAATAAATTTTTTTTTAATTAAAAAAAAATTCTGCTGTTTTATAAACAACACCTAGTTGAAGACATTTTTGTTAAAACAGTCTCAACAAATGAAGACATAGTTACTACAAAATTATTTTGTATTTTTATGCCAAAGTTTCTTATTTCACATGGTTCTTACATAATAACAAATGGAACTGTGCATTTTGCAACTGCCAGTTTATTCTATAAATAATTAAATTCTAGCAAGACAGGATGAAGAAATATGATAACCCACATTTATTGCATTTCTTTGATGATAAAAAATAATCTCTCTGTTTCTCTGCTTTTTCTGGCATTGCCATAGAGAACTGGTAAGATTTTAGTGCTTCCCAAGTGGCTTAGGAGTCGTTTTTTATTCATACAAAATGCACCTGCTTTAAGCTTTTCTCCCAGAATTAAAAATAAATAAAACTAAGAAAGAGTCAATGTGTAGGAAGAAATGAAACCTGCTGGTTGTTGTTCTCCATGCAGTTCAGGATGCCGATGCACAGCACAGAATATTTTGCTTGTCGCTTTTGATTTTGGGTGTTAGATGGTGTCCTTACACCATAGCGTTAGATTTGTTTTTGTCTTGTTTTGTGTAACTCTTTTCATATCATTTGCACTTGAATTTCCCAAGTAAGGGGAGGGTGTGTGCTTATTTTCCAAGTTTGAAGATCAACTTCAAAGACATTTTAACTATAAGCCTAACTCACTTCAATCTAGAAGGAGAAGGAATAAAATGCACTGTCACAGTATGTTAAAGGAAATGAGATAGGCTTGATAGTGTTCAAAGGACATCCTGCCTAATGTTTTTAAATGAGGATGCCAACTTTATGCTTTTAATGATATACTGGTGAAAGAAAAGTATAAAATGATCAGTGTATTCATTGATGTGTGTCATGCCCACACTGTGGCTGTTTTTGGATGGTATAAATAACAGCCCGTGGGAGAGGTGGATAAACAAATGATAGGATATAGAAACTAATGTGTATTGATAGAGATATAAACACAAGATGCCATGGATGTTAAAATGAAGGTATGGATCCCAATTTGATTTGCTTAAATTGACTCAAGAGGTAGTTCCCATAGGAGAGCAAGCCTGAGCGAAAAGTGTAACAAGTATAATTGGATATATGTAGACATTGCTCCAGGGAGGACAGGTAGAGAAGATTGTAAGTTATTTTCAAGAAGTGTGAATAGAAAGATGTGAAGGTATGTATTAAAAAGAAAACACCTTTTATGAAATATGATTTTAGCACTTAATATGTATATATTATCAGATTTAGATTAACCTAATTACTTGAGATATGGTTTTTAATCTTAAAGAGTTCAAACTCATAAAGAAGAAACACAACATGAATAAAAACAATTATAACACAGAATAGAAATAGGTAAGTGGTATAAGATGCAAACAAATAAGGATTATAGAGACTCAGAGAGTGTTGATATTATTCCCATTGTTTGAATTAAAAACTTACTCATAAACTAAATATATTCTCTCATGAGAAGTTAGTTGTACAAGTTGTGACTGAGGAAAGCTTTTCTAAATGTTGTAGATATTTGGTGGTAAAAAGAAAAGAGTTTTAACTTACCAGCTCTCTAATGACAGTTGGGGAATAATAGGTTTTCCTATTGATGAACTATATCTGCTAACTTTATCTATTCATTCTGAGATAATAGGTGAGCTTAGAGTATATGACTTCTGCAATGTTTAGTAACTCTTCTACTTGTACGTACTCAAGGTTCTACATCATATATCAGCTTCTAGGACTGGTGATTCATAGACTGATCTCAGGAAAATCTTTAAGGAATTTGATTTCAGTGAGGTGAGAATTTGGAAACCACTTTTTAGAGGAGGCCATTGACAGTAGAACCACAGGGATTTAATTATATTAGCCACATTGATAATTTGCTCCTGCAGTGATTATGATAGTTATTAAATTGCTGATATGATGGCTGACTCAGAGTAGATTCTCAATATTATATTGTTATGCAAATTAAATTAAATAAAACACAGAGTACTAACATTTAAAGTAAAAACAATGGTATTTCCAACACTAACTGGGGCACTGTCAAGCAGATCACTTTAAAAATTAAACTTTTTTTAATTTTGAAGCCCAATGTCTAAGTGTTGTCAGTGCATAGGAAGGCCACTGGTATCTCTTTGATTAGAAACAAGGACATCAAAATTAATCAGCATGTAGTTGAGCCTAATCATTGTGGAAAGTTGATAAGATCCATCCAATTAAAATTTGGAAGTAACCTATTTGTATGTATCTCCTATCAAAATATAATGTGTTTATGGCTATATGGATTTTTATTTATTTCCAAATTTATTTGTTTGACCTGGGTTTTTTTTTATGAGAAAAGAATAGAAAAGCATTTAGAGAAAATTTATTACAAAGGGAGTTTTAATCCAATTCATCACCTATGAAATAAGTCCAAAATTTTTTTTAAAATGCAATTTATGTTGTTTTATGTACAGGTGCATTTACTATTATAAAGCAAAGGGAAAAAAGTTTAAATATCTTCATTAGAAAGGTATTAGAAATAGATAATTTATGTGCATAGTTCTGAATAATTTGTGTGGGCTACAATTCATTTTCAAATGTATAGTTTTTTATGAGATTGTACCCTTCATTTAGTAATTTACATTTGGTTCACAATTTATGAGCCCATCATGCTCTGTGGGCTTATTTTATAAATCACCTGTGAATTTTAGTGAAGACCAAGTATATAAAGTTATTGTCTCAAGACTACAACATTTCTCACACACTAAACTGGACACTTAAGTACCATTTTTGCTGTTAAAAAGCCATATACCTCTGGAAGTGCAAAATATGTCAAGCAACAATTGCAAGATAATAGTTATATTGTAGTTAAAGTCTACACAGTACTCAATGAAAGCCCAGTGATTAAGTATTTTTTAAAATTAAAGATCATAGAAGGCTTCTAAGATAAATCAAAAAAATTATCTAGACAACCTGGGTTCAAGGTAGGCATACATGTCTGTCATGGGACTTAAGGGAAATATGTGTGAAGTGGGAATTAGCATAGCATATGTAAAAATCATGGTAAGAAATAAGCTTGTGGAATAGCCAGTGACACTGTGCGCTAGGCCAAATTGTTTTTCCTTTTACCTAAGAAGAGTGGTAAGACCCGGATGAATTTTTAAGCTGAGGAATCAGCTGGTCAGACTTGTTAATAATATCTGTTGCCCGGGCATGCATCTGTCTCTTGCATTAATCTTGACTTCTCACTGAGCTGAGTTTTCCATTTCCTTTCTTATTACATCTTCCTTTGGATAGACTGAAAAAACAAAAAGTCAGATTCAGTGTATCCTCTAGTCTTTATTCCTCCATTCATTAGTCCTTTAGTAGATGTCCCTACAAATTAAAATTATATATCAAAGCAATGAACTTGTACTGAAAGTACAAGTTTCATCTCCACTGCAGCAAATCCCCTGAAGGTCTGGTAGCCAAATTCAATGAGTGAAAAGAAAATTGTCTTCCAAAACAGTAGAAGCCTCACTACCAATGATCAGACACCAGGGAAGAAGCGATTATCTCACTTTTGCCTCACAAGTAAAACTTAGATGAGGTTGTTGTCCTATTTTGCAGATAATTTCACAAGCACTGTATGTTATTTAGACTTTACACACATTTATAGAATTGTGGACCCATAGTTTTATTCAAGAAGTATCATTTTTTTCTCATCATTAACTTGAGAAAGTGAAAAATAAATTATTTGAATAAACAATTGGTCAACACTTGCAAAAAGTTCTGTAAAGCTTTTGTAAAACTGTTTGATTTGCAAAAGTTTTGAAAGATGTTGGCAATATGCTATCAAGTTCTTAGATGGAAAATATGATTACTACCCGCCCCAGAATGGGACATTTTAAACCTTCATGATAGGATATTGTAGATAGCCCAGAATTTAAATTAAATAATATTACATTGCACATCTCAGTGGCCCAGGTAGGACTCTCAAGAGTCATTCTAGATAAATTAGTCTAAAAAGAGAGCATTCCCCTTCCAGCAGCTTGCTAGAGAGCGAGAGAGAGAGCGTACGTGTATAAACATGATACATCAAATTAAAGGAATTTTTAGCCCTCCAGCCACATTTTCTGTCCCCCCCAAGGAGAAATAATTAAGATTGAAGGAATGAGAATTCCTGTTGTTTGTTGTCAAGTTGTTGTGAAGAAAGAAAAAGATATTAGCACTACGTGTCTCCTTGAGAGCTTGGCCATCTTTTTCATAGATGGTTAAGGCAGATAAAAAACACAAGAATATATTTGTCTTTAGTGCTACATGCAGTCTAGGTTGAAGAATATTTTATATCATCTGTAGAGCTATCTATACATAGCCATTGAGAGACTCTGCACAGATGACATGCATAGATCACCCTGAATCCCTTCACAGAACCGGTTTGAGTGATTATCATCTGCTTCTGGAAACCCTATCACATGTAGAATACTACATGAAGAGGCTTTCTTTTTTCAAAGCTTAGGTCACATTTTTAAATATACCTCGAGGTTTATAGGAGGCTGCGTAAGGTTTTAATCATGTAAACCATCAACAGCCTGCAGGGTTTGGAAATCTGAGAGATATTTCATCAGACTTCTGTTTTAGAATTCTGAATGATTTCCTCTTCGATGGAGTTTTTCAAGAGGGGTGGAATTCTATAAGCACTTGGGATGCGACATGGATATTCCGGGCACTTACAGGTTTTCTGATTCCTAATCTCATCCTTTCTAATATAATTCATGTGTATCAATCACAAAGAAATCTCTGTGTGGTTGTACTCTTGGAATGAAGAAGAAAACAGAGAAGAAGGAAGAGGAAGGAAGAGAAGAAATGAGTTGGAGAATGGGGAAGGATTAGGGGAGAGAGGCAGAGGAACAAGAGGAAGAAGAAAAGAAAAAGAAAAAGAAAAGAACACAGAATAGATTATTTTGCTATTTTTCCCCCATACGGGCTTTCTTGTAATCTTATAACCTTGGCATGCAGAATAGTGTCTGAGGCCTGGAGGCAGTACCTTGTGGAAGACTTCCTTCCATGATATTACATATCCTGATGCCCTGGACTGCTCCTCTACTTTATTATCTCCAGGAAGTCACAAGAGGCAATGGGATCTGTTTTTTTGTTTTGTTTTGTTTTGCCAACTTACATTTCCACTCTAGCAACTTGCTAAGTAACCAGAAAAAACTCACCTAGGGCTCTTTAAAAAAAAAATTTTTTTTCAAAAACTTTCAGGGTACAAATGGTTTCTGGTGACATGGATGCATTGTATAGTGGTGAAGAAGTTTGGGCTTTAAGTGTGTATGTCATTCCCACTAGTCATATTGTTCCCAACTGATGATTTTTGTTCATCCCTTACCCTTTTCCCACCCTCCCCTTGTGAGTCTCCAATATCCATTATACCATTCTCTATGTCTTGCAGAACCTTAACTTCATTCCCATCTCTAAGTGAGAACATGAAATATTCTGTTCCTGATTTATTTCACTTAGGATAATGACCTCCAATTCCAGTCAAGTTGCTGCAAAACACATTATTTCATTATTTTTTTACAATAGCTGAATAGTATCCATTCTATCCAGGGCTCCATTTTTATTAGTTCCTAAAGCCCAGGAGTTACCTGACACATATTTAAATGTGGTATAGGGGACACTGTTCAATGGCTTTGGGCTTACCTAACTCTCTAATTATTAAGCTTTCAAAAAAAAAATTTCTTATTCTTCTTAGCCCATCTTGAGTTCAACAACATTCAGCTTTTCTTATCAAGAGATACTGTAAAAAGGGAAAATTCTGTTTTTCAAGAGCAGGAGACACAAAGGAAGAGTGTGATCATACTAGCTGCACTTCCTTTTCATCTGCTATCCCTTCCACCTACCCTGCACTGTGACACGAGTGCTTGCCATTGACAGAATCCAGCTGACAAAGAAACCCAGGACTTGCAGCCTACAGGAGTAAGGTTTCCTCCAACATGATACAAGACAGAACAGAGAAATGGTGAGGAATGGACTTGAGGGGACCTAGATAGTGGCTTGGAACTTGTGACCTGAGAATTTCATGTAATAATAGACCTGAGGTCCAAGATGAGCTCAAAAAAAAATTAAAGATCCTGGAATCTCTTGGTTCTAAGATTCCTAATACACTATATTGTTAGATCAGCACTGTCTCTGGACTGGAAAGGACTCAGCATCTCCATATTTATTATGTTGAGGTTGGGGAAAACAGTGTATTCATTTTCTATTACCACATAGCAAATTATTACAAATTTAGCAGCTTAAAGCAATACATGTTAATAGCTTATACTTCTGTAGCTCAGAACAGGCATGGCATGACTGACTTCTCTAGTCAAGGTATAACTAAGCTGAGATCATTTTGTCCCATGGGCTTAATTTTTATCTGGAGATTCAGGGGGCAGGGGGGAGGAAACCCTTCCAAGCTCATTCCTGTTGTCTACAGAATTCAGTTTCTTGCTGTTGATTATAAGTGCAAATTTTCCTGTTGCCTGACAGCTGAGGACTTTTCTCAATAACTAGAGTCCATCTAAATTTCTTGCCATGTGGTTCCCCCTATTTTTGAATCAACAGTGCGGCTCAAATCCTTCTTATACTTTAAATTTTTGGCTTCCTCCTCTTTTCAAGGGCTCTTATAATTATCTCAGGCCCATGTAGATAATCTTTTCTTGTTTTAAGTTCAACTGTTCCATGTAATATAACAACCTCATGGAGTAAAAGCCATCATATTCTCAGTATTTTGTACACTGTGGGTGGGGGCTGGGAGATAAGAAGGTGGGGATGGGCCGGAAATCTTGGAAGCCATTTTAGAATTTGTGAAATTCTGCCGACCACAAACAGGATGAGAATAAAGTTTAAATGTGTAAATTTTTCCACTTCTTACCAACAGGTTTTAAGAGAAGTGTCCTAACTAGGTATACACTATTGGTGATTGGACTTATGACTAGATATGTAGTAAAATTTATATAGTAAAACTTTTACAGAATTGGAAATGATATAAGTAATGTAAAATTTGTCCCCAAACAGATATGATAGTGAATCTTCCCTAATGAAATTTGATAATTACAATCAACATAAATTGAAAGTTTCACTGTCTACAAACATGGGAAGAGTTTATTACTTCCTAGAACTGTAATTGATGGGGTAACTTGGCTTACACCTAGAAACTGATTTACTCAGTACTTTGTCTTGGTTTCTTGCCTTTAGTTTCCTTTATAATTCTACAAGGAACACCATGCCATGAACTTAACTACTAATTATCTCAACTGTTTCTTCTAATTGTTTTTTTAAATCACTTTAAGATAACAAATACTACCATGAGAGAAACATTTTCTTGATGCTTGTAGCATCAAGCTACAAGTCAATAGATCCATCGTTACACAGTCTTTGACAAAGTATATATAAAAAGGCTAACATCATGGGTGTGTGACCTGTGAGTTGAATGTGATCCTGCCATTGGAAGAACCCTTCCAGCCCTGGAACAAACTCACACACTACTCTACTGTTCTGCTGTCATTGACTTGAAATACTTAACCATTTTTTAACAAGAGGCTCCATATTTTCATTTTGTGATGGTCCTCACATATTTGGTAGAGTTTCCTGTATATAAACTATGAAATATATTGATAATGTATATTTTGAAAGTGTTGGGAAATCTCAAGTTGTCAAATATTTTAGTAAACTTTACAGAGTAAATTTGACCCACCAGTTCCGAGAAGAAAAGATTAAACCTCAGAATTAGATAGAATAAATTGATTACAACTACTAGACATTTTTCTATATTGTGTACTCCTCATTTCAAGTAGAAAATAATAATGAGGTACAATATTACATCTTCAAATGTCCCTGTCAATAGAGTAAAATATAATAGTCCATGTTGTTGTAAAGTTGTTGAGATAATAGATACTATTTTGCCCAAATTTTAAAACAAAATTTGATGATGATTGTATTTAATTGATAGTCATGTTTGTTAATTGGACTATTAAAGAAGTCTGTTTAAATTTTATTACCTAAAATAATCAATTATAGAGTAGAACTCTTTCATACCAAATCCTGAAAACATTTCACCTGCCAAAAATATAGCATAGTGATTTTGAGTATGACTTCTAGAACTTCACTGCCCAGGTAAGAACATTAACTCTGGCATTTTTTAGCTCTATGACCAAAGAATTAGCAAGAAGGCCCATGGGGTAACACTGGTTTCCTTTAAACCACAAATGATAGGATTTTGTATATAGTATATATGAAATATATATGTATACATATATATGTATATATAGAGAGAGAGAAAGAGAGAGAGAAATAGGATTTCTTTGTGTATATATACCACATTTTCTTTATTCATGTTTCTGCTGATAGACATATAGGTTGATTCCAAGTCTTGGCTATTGTGCTTAAAGCTACAGTAAACCATAGGGGTGCATTGCATACCTCTTTGATATATTAATTTTATTTTCTTTGGAGTCATGGGATTGCTGGATCATTAAAAATACACTTTAAAGTGTCTATTTACAGGAACAAACAAACAAATATCCTCATTAAAAAGTGGGCAGAAGGCACAGGCACTTCTCAAAGGAAGACATACTGTTACGGTCCGAGTAACACTCAGCTGCTCCTCTTGATACCAATAAATCATAGGGGCAGGCAGCTGGTAGAAAGCAGTTTATTTCGGAGTTCAAATCCAGGGAGCAGAGCTGGACTAGAGATCTTTTTAAAATGGTTCTGCTCACTCTCTAGGCTTTTACAGTTCACTTTTATAGTCCAGAGCTGTGGGTACCTATACATTAGTCATGCAACCAGCAGAGCAATGTATAGAACTTAAATGACAGCTGCATTTTTCATTTAGATAGTGACATTAGAGTAAAGGCCTAAGATATCATTCATTGCAAGAATTATGCAAATCACAAGATTTATAATTACATTGATACTATTTAGTTCAAAGAAAGGGAGCAAATGGGGATTTACATCTTTGGGCATAGTTTTCTGGGAAGTCAAGAGGTCCCTGAAGCTACTTACTGGGAGTGCATGGAAGACAAGGGGTCTCTCTGTAATATGCAGGGGTGCTTGAATGTGCTTCCTCTCAGGAATGTGCAGGAGGGCTTGAATCCCTGCCATGCCCTTCTCTAGAGGCTGTGACAATATGGAAGGACATTAGTGGGTCTCTGTATCAATACAAGCAGTCAACAAACATAAAAAATATGCTCAGCTTCACTAATCATCAGGAAATGCAAATCAAAACTACAATGAGATATCACCCCACACTGGTCAGGATGGCTGTCACTAAAAAGTAAACAAGAAAACAAAAACAGGAGTTGGCAAGGCTGCAGAGAAAAAGGAATGCTTCTACACTGTTGGTGAGGATGTAGGCTAGTTCAATCTTTATAGAAAGTGCTGTGGCATTTTCTCAAAGAAATAAATGTTTAACTACAATAAGATTCAGCAATCCCAATTCTGGGAGTAAATCCAGAGGAACACAAATCACTCTACCAAAAGGGCACCTGCACACGTATGTTTATTGCATTACTATTCACAATTGCAAAACCATGGAACCAACTCTGAAGCCCATTGAAAGTGTATTGGATTAAGAAAATATGGTACATATACATGACGGAATACTATGTAGACATAAAGAAAAACAAAATAATGTCCTTTGCAGCAACGTGAATGCAGCTGGAAACAGACTATCATTCTAAATGAACTATCACAGAAACAAAAACTGAATACCACATGTTCTCACTCATAAGCAGACCCTAAACATTGGGTATGTGAGCATAAAGGCGGGAAAAACAAATATGGACACTGCTAAAGGATGGAGGGAGATTGATAAGGGACACACAACCACTCTTTGGGTACCATGTCCATTACCAGGTAAAGAAAGGGTTTACTAAAAGCCCAAATCTCACCGATATTTAGTTACTTATGTTGCAAAACCTCACAGTGACCCACAACTCTAAAATAAATAAATAAATAAAGTTTGAAAATGTCTATTCAGATTTTTTGCTTATTTTTAAGTTGGACTATTTGGGTTTATGTTGTAGAGTTGCTTGAGTTTCCTGTATCTTCTGGATATTAATCCTTAGTCAGATGAATAGTTAGCAAATATTTTCTCCCATTCTATAGATTGTCTCTTCACTCTGTTCATTGAATTACTTTTCTGTGCAAAAGCTTTTTGGTTTAATTTAGTCCCATTTGTCTAATTTTGCTTTAGTTGCCTGTGCCTTTGATGTTTCACTCATAAAATCATTACCTACACAGATGTCCTGAAGAATGTCTTCCATATTTTCTTCAAGTAGTGTTATAGTTTTGGGTCTTGCACTTAAATTTTTAATCAATTTTGAGTTGATTTTTTTAATATAATGAGAGATAGGGATCTAGTTTTAGTCTTCTGCATATGAATATTGAGTTTTCCCATCATCATTTATTGAAGAGTATGTTCTTTCCCTAATGCTTGTTCTCGGTGCCACTGTCAAAAACCAATTGGCTGTATATATGTGGATTGATTTATTTGTTCTCTATACTGTTCCATTGATTTAAGTGTCTGTTTTTATACCAATAGCATGCTTTGGGGGTTATTATAGCTTCGTAGTTTATCTTGAAGTGAGTGTAATGCCTCTAGCTTTGTTATTTTTGTGCAGGATTGCTTTGGCTATGTGGGATCTTTTGTAATTCCATGTAAATTTTAAGATTTTGTTTTCTTCTATTTCTGTGTAGAGTCTCACTGATACTTTGTTAGAGATTTCATTGACTCTGTAGGTTGCTTTGGACAGTATGGTCACTCTAACTATTTTAATTTTTAAAAGCCATGTGCATAGATCCATGGATTCAATCCATGGTTTCAGTTACTTTGTGTCCCTACCATTTCTTTCACCAGAGTTTATAGTTTTTATTGTAGAAATATTTAATGAATTTGATTAAATATACTCCAAGATTTTTTTTGTTTTTGTTTGTTTTGTTTTGTGGGTTTTTTTTTTTTGTTTGTTTGTTTGTTTTTTTGAGTTGGAGTCTCACTCTGTTGCCCAGACTGGAGTGCCGTGGCCGCTCCCGGCCACCGCTGCCTCGACCCGCTGGGCTCCGGCCATCCTTCCGCCTCAGCCTTCCAAGTAGTGTGGGGTTTTTTTGTGTGTGTGTTTTTTGGGGGTTTTTTTTTTTTTGTTTTTTGTAGCTATAGTGAGTAGGATTGCTTTCCTGGTTTCTTCTTCAGCTAATTTGTTATGTATGGAAATGATTCTGGGCTTTGTATGTTGAATTTCTATCCTATAACTTCACTGAATTCATCTATCAACTCTAAGAGGTTTTTGGGGGGGAGGATGGAGTCATAACATTTTTTCTATTAATAGAAATATGTCGTTTGCAATAAAGAGACAATAGGACTTCCTCTTTTTCAGTTTGAATGCACTTTCTCCTGCTTAATTACTGTTTCTAGAACTCCCAGTACTATGTTGAATAAAAGTGATAAAAGTGGGCATCCTTGTCTTGTTTTAGTTCTTAGAGGAAAAAACACTTTTGATTTTTGTCCATTTAGAATGATGTTAGGTGTGGACTGATCACATGTGGCCTTTATTGTGTTAAGAAATGTTCCTCCTCTGACTAATTTGTTGAGTGTTTTTGTCATGAAGCGGTGTTCAATATTATCAAATGCTTTTTTTGTAATCTGTTTAGAAGTTGTATGATTTTTGTCTTTGATTCTGTTAATATGGTGTATTACCTTTCTTAATTTGTGTATGCTAAACTATCCTTGAATTCCTAGGATAAAGCCACTTGATCATAGTGTATTGTTTTACTCATGTGTTGTTGGATTCAATTTGCTAGTATTTTGCGAAGGAGTTTGGTATCTAGCTTCATTAAAGATATTGACCTGTCGTATTTTTTTTTGATGTGTCCTTTTTTTGACTTTGGTGCCAGGATAATGCTGGCCAAAGAGAATAGGTTGGGAAGAATCCCTCCTCTTCCATCTTTTGGTAATAGCTTGAGAAAAAAATGGTGTTAGTTCTTCTTTAAAAGTATAGTCACATTAAGCAATAAAGTCATCTGACCTTGAGCTTCTTGTTGCTAGGAGAAGCAGTTATCTATCGGAAATCCTCTACATCTATAGAAACTTTCAGGTGTGAGTTGAAAGTGACTGTAGAATAAATTAATGTGGAACAAAAATATATATCTAAAGCAATATGTGCGTAGTAAATAAAATCTTGAATAACTTTTAGAGCAGTAATGCAGGAATACCCATTGAGTATATCATTAGCATTAGGAAATAGCTATGCATTCATATTTTAAAATTGCATTTTCTTAAAGATCAAAATGGTTTAAATAGTGTAAAGCATTTTTTAACTCTGCAGTAATGAGAGTATCCTCATGATCCATTTAAACTTTTTTATACATGCATCACAATTCTTTTTTCTGAGCTAAAAACAGTTTCTTTACATGAAAATTATTTTATTAAAAAATGGCAGAAATAGGCTATTCCCGTCAAACTAAAACATGTAAAGAACATTGCCTCTGTAAGCCAATAAAAAAATAAAATGATTTGAATATCACAAGAAAATAGTTTTAAATTTTCTGTTGTGAAAAACTGCATTTTATAAAAGCTTCCAACTAAGTATTACTTTAAAGCAGAAAAGTTTAAAATTTGTAACTTAGTGTTTGCATCCATATTGAATGCCAAACAGTGCAAATTCTTCATCAAAAAAAATCCTCAAATTAAATGTAAAGTGGTATTTTGACTTAATATTAAAGGAATTTAGAATAAACCTGGGCATTCAATTGAGCATATCCCAAATTTGAAAAATCAAATTAATTTTGAAATATGGGTAAATTTTACTATAGAGATTTCATTTTCAAATACAATAAGGTGATGATTTGAGATATCCAATGTGACTATGAAAAGGCAAATTAACCTCAAAACAAAGTTTAAAAATACTCTCTCAGAAACAAAGAAACTGTGAGCTTAATTCCATTACTGTGATTGTCACTTGCAGACCTGCTCCATTGGGCTCCTCTGTGATGAAATAAGCAGAATTACTTGTTTACCTCCCATCTCTAAAACAGCAGATGTCATTTCTACACAAGCATATACACTGCTCCCTGCTGAGACTTCAGTAAGAAGCTTTCCATCTATAAGGGCTAGAGGAATATGAACCACAATGGATATCTACCCAGTTGACCAAGGTAAGTAGTAGCAAGTAAGATATGAAGTTTGCATTTGGAAAAGTAATGTGCTAAAACCTTATTTTCTGAGTTATTTCAATCTTCATTTTTTAATCTTTTATTTTCTAAGATATATGGTTTCTCAAAGGTGTAAAATCATGTGAGAATTCTTGGTTATATGTCCTGTCTTAAGTTTTATTTTAAGAATATTAAAGCCGGGCTCAGTGGCTCAGCCTGTAGTCCCGCGCCTTGGGAGGCTGAGGTGAGTGGATTACCTGAGCCCGTGGGTTCGAGACCCGCCTGGGCAACTTGGCGAGACCTCATCTCTACA
>NW_007259204.1:409551-427681 GCF_000164805.1 Carlito syrichta | reverse complement strand
TGACCAGGAGCGGCCACTGCATTCCAGTCTGGGCGACAGAGTGAGACTCCAACTCAAAAAAAAAAAAAAAAAAAGAATATTAATGGGGACATAGCGGTTCAGACCTGTAATCCCAGCAGTTTGGTAGACTGAAGCAGGTGGATTGCTTCAGGCCAGAGATTGAGACCAGTCTGGTCAATGTAGTCAATTTATATATATATATATATATATATATATATATATATATACACACACATATACACACATATACACACATATATACATATATATGTGTATATATATATAAAACTCACATATATGTATATGTGAATTATATATGTAACTCACATTCACACACATATATATAAAGATTATCAATGTCTTTAATAAATACGCCTTCTGAATCAATGGAAATAATGTTAATTAAGAATCTATAATTAAGTTGTGTAAATTTTGATAGACAATTGAACCTCATTTCCAAGTCATTTGGTTTAACTATCAGTAAAACTTACTTAAAAGGGTCCCAGATTACTTGCTTAATTATGTCTTTATGTAATATCTTCTGAATCATTATATGTAATTTATATTTCTATCAATTTATTTAAAAAATGTTCAGCCGGGCTTGGTGGCTCAGCCTATAATCCCGCGCCTTTGGGAGGCTGAGGTGAGTGGATTGCCTGAGCCCACGGGTTCAAGACCCGCCTGGGCAGTGAGACCTCATCTCTACAATAAATCAAAAAATCAGTCGGGCGTGGTAGCTCATGCCTATAATTCCGGCTACTTGGAAGGCTGAGGCGGAAGGATCGCCGGAGCCCAGCAGGTCGAGGCTGCGGTGGCCCGGAGCGGCCACTGCACTCCAGTCTGGGCGACAGAGTGAGACTCCAACTCAAAAAATAAAAATATGTTTGCCTAGTTCAGAGATTTTTGACAACACACAAACTGTTTTTATGTCCTATTATTTAATTTACTAAATTATGTGATGTTATATTATAAATGGCATGTTGTATGTTAAATTCCAAATTAATTTCATATGTCCAAAGTCACTTAGGATAATCAGAGCAAGAATTATAGATAGCTTTTAAGATTTTTATTAAGAAAATGTATGTTTAAATGATATTGGATATTCTATGCAGAAATGTAGCTTGCCTATTTTTTCCTACATAATTTCTGTTACTTTATAAAAAATTAAATTGAAATACAACATTATCGAAAATAAAGAAAAACATTTTGCCTATTTAGAAAGTAAAATAATGTTTGTAACATTCCTAGATTGAATATTCATTGGTTCTATCAATGACAAAGAGTCATAATTTTTTACATTTTATAATTCAAAGGAGTCATTTGGTTGGGAATTTGTCCACTCTGTGTAATGCCATTTTTCTGACTTTGGGCTGTCCATGGGGTGTGAATAATAGGAATCTTTGCATTTATGCAGTTTGTGAAGGCATTAAACTTCCTCATATGCTTTTATTAGAAATATGATTTATAGTGCCATATTTTTCTGTATCTAATGGGTGTGAGGTGGCAGTGCAATTTGCTGAAGATTCAGCCCAGTGCCAAAGTTGTTCATTTTTAATTCATTTGTCTGCATTTTCCTTTCTAAAGGTCCAAAACAGACAGATATCTTCAAGCATGATGTTCTCGCAACCACCGGTTTGCAAGAATTAAGTATTATCATATCCTTTGAAAGCTACTTCCTCAAAGAACTGATTTCCACAAAAGAACTTTCTGCAAAACGCAGCCTTCTTTCTTCCACAGATGTTTTCTTTCCTCCATTTCTGAATTTTGGTGTTCACAATCCAACTCAAATCATCTGGGGCAAACCATCTGTATCACATATGCCCGTACAAACGTCAGCCACCTCGCAAGCATACTTTTCGCCTAATAGGGGAGCGAGGACTCCATTTCTTGTCTCTTCCTTAATGGCAGATTTTATTTTTCCTACACAATCTTTATTATTTGAGAACAGATCAGACTGTTGCCTTATCTTCTACCACAATGAGTTCAGTAATTAGTGGCATTCCAGGGGCTGATATTGAGTTGAACAGGCCCTCATTACTCTCCCGTGGATTCCCGCTTACAACTGCTTCCATAAGTGCACCTCCAATTGTCTCTGGAGGGGCTCAAGAGGATATTGAAGAATATTCAGCTGTTTCCTTAATTTCAAGAAGAGAGCGTGGGAGATTGCTGAGCTCTTCGATGTCTCCCATTTTTCCTGCCAAGATAATTATATCCAAACAGGTAGCCATCTTAAACTCATCAGCTCTGTACCAATTCACTACACAAGCCTCCCTTCCCAGTGAATATCAGGTTATTACTGAAGCATCTAGCAACTGGAGACTCACAAACATCAAATCACAGACTGCTGATTCTTTAAGAGAATTAAGCCAAACATGTGCAACATGTTCTATGACTGAAATAAAATCCTCTCATGAATTCTCAGATCAAGTTTTGCATAGCAAACAGTCCCACTTTTATGAGACATTCTGGATGAACTCAGCGATATTAGCCAGCTGGTATGCACTAATGAGAGCTCAAACTATCACTTCTGGGCATTCATTTTCTTCTGCTTCTGAAATAACACCATCAGTGGCATTCACAGAAGTGCCATCTTTATTTCCTTCTAAAAAGGGTGCAAAAGGAACAATTTTACCCTCATCCTTGGAAGAATCCATTACCCTATCAAGTAATTTGGATGTTAATTTATGTTTGGATAAGACATGTTTATCCATTGTTCCTTCACAAACTATCTCTTCAGACTTGATGAATTCTGATTTGATTTCAGAACTGACTACTGATGGTCTATCAGTATCTGAAAGCATTTTAAAACTATTGAAAATAGGACAATATGGCATAACTTTGGGCCCTACTGAGATACTAAATCAAGACAGTTTATTGGACATGGAAGAAAGCAAAGAATTTCATAGGCAGTTCAAACTTTACGCAAGTGATAGTTCTGTAGATTTTGAATGGAACTTGCAAAGTCATCCAGATGTTACTCTAAAAATGTATTCAGAATCCATACATTCAAATGGCCTCAAAAACAGTCTGCCTCTGTTTACAGACTTAGTGCCTGATTCTTCAGAAGTAACTTCCATGGTTGCATATTATACAGTTTCAACAACTCAGTTGCTTTCAATACAGACCTCTCTCCCCATGCCTGTAATTAGGTCAGATCAGCCACATTATAGAGATTATCTGGATTTAACCTCTGGTGGTAAAAATGATGTCAGGACTTCCTCAGAATGACCCACATGGGAACTTCAGCCTCCTGTGTGGGATCAGAATTCTCCTACTGCAAGCCAGAACATCGCCTTCACTCCATCTCTTCCTTTGTCTCACTGGAGTCCATTCCGGCACCTCAACTGTTGATGATTTCTGGTGAGTTTCTCAGTTTCTGTTCAGTAAACTTTTAGAAATAAGTGGGGTTTTTTTTCCTACAGAGAAGAAAGTACCTGTTGTGGTCACCAGGTGCTCTAAACAGCATCATTGTCATCAGGGCAGCAGCCAGTTCAATGGAGATGGCACCTGCTGTTGTACCTGACACAGATGGTTATTCTTTATGCACTGCCACAAAGGCTACCAGATCAATACAGGAGTAGGTTGGAGACGGCTATACTGCTGGCAAGCAATCAGAAACTGAACTAGTTCAATTCATTACAACAGATCTTTCAAAGTTTAGAAATAACTTTTATTATTCTCATTTCTTGAAATAGTTTCTTTGTCAGGTTGAACACAATATAACATACCCTTTCTAACGTTATCTTCAATGCTGGCATTTTTTTTTTTAATGGAAGAGATGAAGAAACTGGATTTTTCCTTCCTAAATGGTGTGGTATATCATTTTTTAGATTTAAAGTGCGATGCTTTCATTATATATAATTCAGAATATAAATTAAGTTTGTTGCTTTTCTTTAACAAAAGCATCATACAAAAATTTAAATAGATAATTGTGTGTGTGAATTTGAATTCAGAGTCTTGAAATAATTAATGAAAAGTCAGTTTTCTTAGGTAACAATATTTACTTTACAGCGCTCTTGAAATCTCCTCTCCCCTTAACCAAATTGGTAAGGATGAAAGAAAAGAAAAGGTTTAAAGAATTGCATGTATCAGAAACAGGAGAATTTTTCCATTACTCAAAAAGTTCTATCTTGTGGAATTTCAAGTGTTATTTTGTGGTAGTAAAGATAATTTTTCTTTAATGATAACTTTATAGTTTTTTATGTGTATGTGTACTTGTGTGTTTCTGCTTCAGAAGCGCATATGACCTTAACCTTTAAAAACCTATAATCCTAGCACTTTAGGAGGCTGAGATGAGAGGATTACCTGAGCCCAGGGGTTCGAGACCAGCCTGGTCAACTTAGTGAGACCTCATCTCTACAATAAATTAAAAAAATAGCCGGGCGTGGTAGCGCACACCTATAGTTCCGGCTACTTGAAAGACTGAGGATGGAAAGATAGCCTGAGCCCAGTAGATTGGGCTGGGGTAGCCGTGAGCATGCCACTGCGCTCCAGCCTGGGCAATGAAGTGAGACTCCAACTCGAAAACAAAAGTAGTGATACGTGTGCAACTTATGACTGACCATTCAGTAACATAAATGATCAAGTCATTATATTTTATATATTCAATAAAATATGATTCTCTATATAAAGTTTTTTAAATAGTACTATAAATTAGTTTACAAATGTAAATGCAGTATTCTCCTCATCTGTTTACAAAATGATAGTTTGCGGTTTAACTCTTATGACTCATTTACTGTGGCTTATATGTCATTTCTCATACACAAGGAATTTGGTAAGTGCAACTGAGTTAAAACTTCTCCTCTCAAATAATTCGCCCTATAGCCATCCCTTAGATATAATCATGACACAAATTCTTCACTACCAGAACATCAAACCCTAAATCTGCCCTTTGAACATAAGTCTGCTCCTTTCCATTTTTTGCTATCCCTCAATTTAACCACAAATATTCTTTGACGATTTTAACCTCACAAATGTTCTAGTCCTCTTCCAGTTTTGCTTGCTTGTTTGTTTTTTGTCACTCTGATTATGTTAGAAAAGGTAATCAATCATTTACAAGGTATTTGCTGGCTTTCTTCAATATGTGCAAACACTGTGCTGGACAGAGTCACCTCAGGGAGTAGGTAGCACACTCCAGTTAGATATTTGGGGATAGTTTAGTGGAGGGATTATTTACTAGCATACAAGTAGATTTTGAGAAAAAAATAGAACTGATAGTGTGGTTCTGAAGAGACTAGTAACAGCAGAATATCATTAACCACATTGGGCCTAAATGGACAGAGGAAAAAGCAGGTCTAGAACCTAAAATGGAAAACGTCTAGCTTACAAAAACTGTGGCCTTTGGGAGTAGGACACAGGCAATCCAGGTCAAGTCAACAGGAAGGAGACTAGAGAGAAATACTCAGCCTCACTCTCCTCTTGGCTTCTAGTTTCTTGCAGATGTTTCTTATTGACCAAAGGCAATAACTAAAAGGTAACATTAGTCTTTTGAGTTGACCTCCAGTGTTCAGAGGGTAGAATGAATGAGGGCAGAAAGATGATATGGAGGAGCAAATATTGATATATAAGAGTCCTCCATTTGTCAGTTCTCAGCCTGTATTTTCTCAGCAATCATAATAATGGTTTGTTCCACTAAAATTCTTATGGCTTTCCTCAACTTGACTTGCACTTCTTCTAGGCAATCCTTAGTTGATCTTGCGTTGGCTTCCTACAATGTTCCTCATGCTGATTATTTCAATTTTGTTCTATCTCTTCTAGCATGAAACCATAACCATCTTCTTTGCTTAGCAAATAAATTTACTTCTAACATCTAAATCGAGAAATACCATGCAATTGAATTAGTCTTATTTCCAGATTCTATCTTAAAATTATCTGGCAATGAAGGAAAGAAAATAGAAATGCTTGGTTATATAAATATACCAGAGCCCTATGCTTAAAAAGCTTTCCTTCATCTAGAGAACTATCGTCACACCTTGTCAATAATCAATTGATGGTAAACATGTAGCAAGTTTCTAAAGTCTTTGTTACTTTCCATGAATTATGTCTTTCTTTTATCCAATCCCATCCATGAGGTATTTCTAACCTCATAAATAATAACCTGCTAATAACCTTCTAAAAATCGCACCTCATAATACTGAGAATTAAGTTTTTGTCATGAATTTTGATGGGACAAAATTATCCAAACCATAGCATTAAGTAACCCAAATTTCAAACTATGGCTTATTAATACCATCTAGAAAAAAGTTTAAAAGGTGAATTCATTGAAAACAATAAAAGCCTATAAATAGAGACATAATACCTTAATTTAGGGCTTAGAAGCATAAGAGTTAATATTACATAAATCATATGTAAAGAAATTTCAAACAAGTCCAAATAAGATAATATTTAAAAGTTGATCAAGTTATTTTATAACCTGGGAAATTTTGAGTAGAACAGACAATAAAGGAGCTTATATGTTTATGCAATATTTTAAAATATTATATTGTTACAGAAATACAGATAAAAGGAAATAAAATAGAGAGTCCAGATATACATGTTATACATAAAATTACCTAAAAGAGAGGGATTTTGAGTCTATATAGAGAAAAAAATGTTAGTGTTCATTGTATTGATGCATTGAGTTTTTTGAAAACTTTTGCTCTGCAATTCATACCAGAATAAATACTACTAGGATTAACCAGATAAAATTGCAAAACAAAATATTAAGTAATCTGAGTGAAATAAAAGTTAATATTTATCTATTTGATTTCTAAATGAAAAAATGTGAGCCTAAAAGCAAAATCAGAAAATTATAGATGAAATGTTGACAGTGAGTATATCTTATGGTAGAATAATTAAAATTAATACCCTTCTAGGCCAAAAAATGATCATAAGCCTAGTTAATGCCAATATGCCCAGAATTGTTTTGCATTATAAGATAGATATATGATTATCAAGAGCTCTTTCAAACTGAAGAGAAAGAGCTGACCACTAGAACGGTAAAACAATTTACAAATAAAAACTATGTGCTTGAATTCAAGAACAGCCTAGGAAACATAGCAAGACCCCCATATCTACAAAATATTTTTTAAAATTTAAAAAATGCCTATAATCCCAGCCTCTCAAGAGGCTGAGGCAGAAGGATCATCTGAGCCCAGGAGTTCAAGCCTGCAGTGAGCCATGATTGTGCCACTGCACTCCAGCCTGGGTAGCAGAGTAAGACCCTGTCTGAAAAACAAAAAAACAAACAAAAGGAAAATTACAGCCAGTAAAAATATATTTTAAAATGTTAAAATCAATTTAAAATATCAAATTGAAAATGTGGCATGAAGTTTAACTACTTATCTGTTGGTATTTTTTTTCCAATTTTGTTGCTCTGAATTAGAAAAGATACAGTGAAGGGACTTTGACAGTATGAGAATAAATTGGCATCATCTTTCTGGAGGATTACTTGCTAATAGAAATGTAAACATTTAAAAATATTGTAACTTCACTTTTAGAAAATTATTATTGATATACTGAAAATTATACTATTAAAACAATATTTAGAGACAACTATCATAAGATGGTGATTTTATTAAATAAATATTGACATAGAAAACTTTCATTCTATGAAACAAAAATGGTAAATCTAAATATACAAAATATGTGCTTAAAATGAGAAAGAAAGGAAGTTTATTTCAGGAAATATATTTCATCATTTTATTCATATTAGATATAATTAATGACATTTTTACAAGAATTCTGGACACTATATTCATGTAGAAAATTATTGCAAATTGCAGCATCATAATAGATATAGATAATCAATGGAAAACATTGTAATATATATCTTCCACGGAGCAAAACAAAGATATATCTTTATTTTCAAAGAGACCATCCACTATTCTTTAATTTTAGTGAAGAAAAATGGAATGAAATTTCATCACATTATTTTATTTAGTGTTCAGACATGTATTCACTGTTTACTTTGTGGCAGGCACCAGCCACTACTGTATTGTTTGTTTGCTTGCTTGTTTGCTTTGGCCTAGAATCATTCAAATAAGAACAATACCTTTTTACAACAATCACACTTTTTTCCTTTCTATCTGTTTTGAATCATATCTTTATACCCTAGAGTTTTCATCCTGATTATTCTGATATTTATATTTTATAAACCAGCAAATGTGGAAGAAGTGTATCCTTTTGGTGAAGGTCAAACATCAAAGGAAATGTCCACTATACACCTGAAATGTGGACACTTTTTTTTTTTGAGTTGGGGTCTCACTCTGTCACCCAGACTGGAGTGCAGTGGCCACTCCCGGCCACCGCAGCCTCGCTTGCTGGGCTCCAGCGATTCTTCCACCTCAGCCTGCCAAGTAGCTGGAACTACAGGCACATGCTACCATACCTGGCTAATTTTTGATTTATTGTAGAGATGAGGTCTCACCAAGTTGCCCAGGCGGGTCTCGAACCTGCGGGCTCAGGCAATCCACTCACCTCAGCATCCCATGTGGACACTTTCAGCATCCCTCCTCAAGGTACCTCAGAAAAAGCCACCTTAGACCTGTCCTGTGGTTAAGGAGGTATTTTCATAGAGATGGAAGCTCTTGTAACAATATTTATAGGAACTTTTATTCTATTTTTCTTGGAGTATATAAAATCAACCCATTTGGAACTGACTCAGTTATGAATGCTACTGGTTTGCCTACAGATCAGACTGTATCTGCTGAAACCCATCACACAGGAGGTATAAGATCAAAAGTAAAATGCTGACATTTTCTTTTCTGTACACTTCCTAGCATCTCACAAATGAATGTTTTATGCTGTTGGTGTTGTGCTTGTTTGTAGTATTCAAGAGCATTCATTATTTGCATTTCATTCCCAATAGTCAAATTTATAGGACAAATTATTGTAAAAGAATAGTATTGTTGACAATATATGCAATACACAGTAGAGTGAATATGATAGTTTAATAGCACAAACGTTTTTCTTGCATGTTACAGTTCTTTGATTTTAAAATACTTTCATCTTTATTGCTGAATACCATTCTCAGAAGTACATGGCCTTGGTAAACTTAATAGCGTAGACCAAGGATTGGCAAGCTGTGGCCTACAGGTCAAATCTTGCCCAACATCCATTTTCGGGAGGATTGTTTTACTGGAACACAGCTTTACCAATTCATTCACATATTGTCTATGAATGATTTTGTAATATGACAGTAAATTTGAATAGTCATGACAGGTTGCATGGTTTACGAAACCTAAAATATTTACTATGTCATCCTTTACCAAAAACAAAACAAAACAAAACAAAAACTAGCCAACACGTGGTATAGCTATATGCATGAGTTTTTATACTCCTCAGTTTGGTATATTTTACTTTCCTGGTCGAGATGCCTATATCAGTCATCCATGGACTCAGAAGAGTTCACATTTTGGAACTGCTTAATCTATTATGCCATCCCGAGTGACAATGGTCCTATCTTCTGTATCACTCTGACAAAACCCTAGTATACAGACACTGACAGTGGTAGACATCCATTATCTGTTCTTTGTGAAGCCCTATCATCCACATCTTTGGCTGTCTTCAGATGAGTGTGACTTTATAGTCACACAGGACCTTGTGCTTAGAACAACCTCATACTTGGTGAGGCCAGGGGGTGAAGGAGCTCAGTGAGACTCAAAGGGAACTCAAGGTAAGCACATTCTGAAGGCCATGACTCTCACAAAGCATTGTTAGAATGGGTGCATATCAAGAAATGAAATAAAAGCAGTTGAGTTTTTTTTGTGGGGGGGGCCAGGGAAGTGCAGTGGGACGTCTCCACTGTTGTGTTAAGAACAAAAGGCAGACTTCTGGCAAGATGGCGATAAGGCAGATTGGTCTGTGAGACCCTCCGCGAAAGAGACCACACATAAAGACTGTAGCTCTCTCCCATGGGCTGCAGCTCCTATCTTCAGCAACCTTCTCTTCACAGGGAGCTCAGCCGCCATCACCACTGAAAAATCACAGTGGTCTGGGCCAGCACTGCAACTGTGGATGCTGCCACTGTGGCCACCATCCCACCCATGCCTGAGGCAACCCATGACTTGAGACCATGAAGCCCCCGCAAGCAATATCTACTGAGATTGCCGACACTGGGGCTGCTGCTCCCACTGCCAGTGCCATGCCACACCCCTCGCCTGGAGCCAGGCTCATGAAGCTCCTTCATGTACTGGGAGGTGGCTGCCACCACTGTGGCTACCAAATATTTTTGCCTGCTCCCTCCCATCCTGGTCACCGACTTGCAGGCTTTAGCAGCTGCAGATAAAGATCAACAGGAGCAATGAGATAGCACTACCTGTGAGATCCAAGGTAACAAAATCAAAAGGGGAATGACAGAAGCTTTTCCCCCTTGATAAATAGACACGGTCAGATCTGAGTAATAGACTGGGTAGGGAGCCCAAATCTGAACTGCCCTCCACATCAGGCCAGGGGCAACTGGCCCTAACTGTGAAGAAATCTACCAGCCTGCAAAAAAGAGCCAGAAATCAGAGCTGAAAGGACAATGAACTTAAAGGAAGTCTCAGAGTGTGCTTGGTTGGTTCTGTTAATTTACTGACTTTAATCTATTCCTTTTTTTTTAATTTATTTCTCTGTAAACCCCATCTTTGTATAGAGGAATAGCACACCAAAAAGGAGGTTGGTTAGCTTGTATATTAGCATCATTGCATGTTTTAGTTTTTTCATATGGTTGTTGGTTAGTTTGTAGTTGTGGTTAATGTTTTTCTTTTTATTTATTTCAGGCTTTGTGTCTCTTTTCACTTGTTAGTTGGTACCCTCATCTGTTTTCCCTCTTACTCCTCTCTTTCTCTAGCCCCCTCTTCCCACCACTGCCTGCTCCATTCTCTTCCCTCTGTTAACCTCATATTGATTTCAGGAAGTAAATCTACAACCCCACTGTATGGACAAATTCCAAGGCAGTGGGAAATGGGTTTCAGATTATCCACACACCTGTCAGTGGATACCAGAATCTGCAGATAGATTTTGAATCATAGCTCCCCCTTTAATTAAATCTCAAAACTGAAAAAAGAACCAGGCTCAGTGGCTCATCCTGTAATCCTGCACCTTTGGGAGGCTGAGGTTAGTGGATTGCCTGAGCCCGTGGGATCGAGACCCGCCTGGGCAGTGAGACTTCATCTCTACAATAAATAAAAAGATCAGCCGGATGTGGTAGCACATGCCTGTAATTCCTGCTACTTGAAAGGCTGAGGCAGAAGGATAACCGGAGCTTAGCGGGTCGAGGCTTCGGTGGCCAGGAGCGGCCACTGAACTCCAGTCTGGGCGACTGAGTGAGACTCCAACTCAAAAAAAAAAAAACTGAAAAAAGGACCACCCCCAACCTACAGTCCAACTCCAGAATTGAACAAAGCAAGAGGAAACACATAAGGAAAAATATAAAATTGAACAAACAGAAGTATAAGCAACACCTCCACCCCTGAATAACAGAATTAAAGAAGATGGGAAAGTGAAAGGAAGGAAAAAGTAGGGAGGAAGAATCTGCACAACTGAAGAAAAACCAAAAGAAGAATATAAGGCTTACACAGACCCCTGAGAGGTCAGACACTGAGAAAACAGACTTCAGAACACAAACATTGAAGAGCGCCCAGAATGACTAGTCACATGCAACAAACCCAGACATCAAGACATTAATAGAGAGAATAAAACAAATTGAGGAGAGACAAGAGGAAAATAGGAAGGAGCTGATGATAGAAATAACAGCAGTAAAGAATACTGTGATGGAAATAAATAACAAACCAATAAGCATGGAAAGCAGAATTAGCCAAGCAGAAGAAAGAATCTCAGAGCTTGAAGACCAAAATGCAGAACTAACCCAAACTGTCAAAAACATAGAAAAGAAGCTTAAAAAGACAGAACAAAACTTTCAAGAGATGAATGAGTACTTCAAGAGACCCAACCTAAGAGTAATTGGCCTTCCTGAGGTAGAGAGAGAGTCAGAGGCCACGCTGGAACAAAGATTCCATGAAATCCTTCAAGAAAACTTCCCTCATCTCATCAGTGATGCAAAAATGCAAACACAAGAGATTCAGAGAACCCTTGCAAGACAACAAATAAGAAGACCAACTCCCAGACATATAATAATTCACCTAAACAAAGTAGGTATAAAAGAAAGGCAACAAGAGAAAAAGATCAAACTAACTACCAGGTAAGACCAACTAGAATAATCTAGTTTATCTAAGGAAACCCAGGTTACAGGAGCTTGGAGCCCTATCTTCAAAGTTTTAAAAGATAAACAGTCTCAACCAAAAATAACCTACCCAGCCAAGCTAAGCTTCATCCATGAGGGAGAATTGAAATCTTTCCCAGATATCCAAACCCTAAGAACCTACACTGCCACCAGACCACCTCTATAAGAAACACTAAGAAAGTACTGACACAGAAGAAAAGAAAAAAAGAACAATAATGTTCTTCACAAGAGTATAGGCAAAAGATTAAAAGCACACATAAACCAACTCCAAAACCAAAAGAAAGACAACAAACAGGAACAACAACAACTCTGTAAGAACCTTATGATAGGGATCAACTCTCACATTTCAATAATTAGCCTAAATGTGAATGGACTAAATGCACCACTGAAAAGGCATACAATGGCAAAATGGATAAAATATCACCTGTCAGCAATTTATTGGCTTCAGGAGACTCACCTCACTAGAAAGGACACACACAGACTCAAAGTAAGAGGATAAGAAACAAATTTTAGGTGAATGGAACACAAAAGAAAAGAGGAGTTGCAATCTTAATCTCAGACAAAATACCCTTTAAGCTATAAAAAATTTTAAAAGATACGGTGGGCCACTACATAATGACAAAAGGTTCAATCCATCAACAAGAAATATCCATCCTAAACATATATGCACCCAACAGAGGAGTGCCAACTTTCATAAAGCAGCTTCTAGGTAAATTCAAAAAAGATTTTGACTCTAACACTATCATAGCTGGGGACTCTAATACCCCACTTACAACCCTAGACAGATCATCAGAACAAAAAATCAGCAACGAGATCTAGAATCTCAATGTGACTCTTGACCAAATGGACTTAATTAATACCTACAGAACCCTCCATCCAACGACCACAGAATATACACTCTACTCATCACCACATGAAGTGTACTGTAAGATTGACCACATACTTGGCCATAAATCAAGCATAAGCAAATTTCAAAAGATTGAAATTTTGCCATGCACCTTCTCGGACCACAGAGAATAAAAATAAACATCAACACTAACAAGGTTCCCCCAAAACCCACAAAGACATGGACACTAAACAGCATGATGCTAAACAACTCCTGGGTCAATGATGAAATCATATAGAGATTAAAAGATACATGAAAACAAATGAAAATCAAGAAACATCTTACCAAAATCTCTGGGATGCCCTGAAATTTGTCATAAGAGGGGAATTTATATCTCTACAAAAGCACATGAAGAAAATGGAAGGATCACAAATTAGCAGCCTAACAAGTCACCTAAGGAGGCTGGAAAAGCAAGACCACCAAAACCCTAGCTTCAGCAGAAGAGTCCAGATCACCAAAAATAAAAGGCCAAATCCAGGACATAGAAGACAAAAAAAAATACAAAAAAATCAATGAAACATAAAGCTGGTTCTTTGAAAGGATAAACAAGATCAATAGTCCCCTAGCAAGATTGAGCAAGAAAAAAAGAGAAAAAACCCAAATAAACACAATCAGAAACACAGAAGATGAAATCACATCTGACACTGAAGAAATACAAAAGATCACTAGAGACTACTGTGTACACTTGTATGGAAACAAACTTGAAAACCTTAAGGAAATGGAGGACTTTCTGACACCACACAACCTACCTAGGTTGAAACAAGAAGGAATTGAGACCCTAAATAGACCAATAGCAATCAAGGAAATTGACTATGTAATAAGAAAACTACCTACAAAAAAAAAACCCTGGACCAGTTGGCTTTCCAGCAGAATTCTATAAGACATTTAAGGAGGAGCTGATATCAATTCTTCTGAAAGTATTCCAGGTGATTGAGAAAGATGGAACTCTCCCCAAATCATTTTATAAAGCCAACATCACATTGATATTCAAGCTAGGTAAAGACCCAACAAAGAAAGAGAACTACAGGCCAATATCTTTGATGAATATAGATGCTAAAATTCTCAACAAGATTCTAGCAAACTGGATTCAACAGCACATCTAAAATCATCCATCTCGACCAAGTAGGTTTCATCCCTGGGACACAAGGCTGGTTCTATTTTCGTAAAACCATAAATGTAATTAAATACATCAACAGATGTCAAAACAAAAACCACATGATTATATCATTAGATGTAGAAAATGCTTTTGACAAAATCCAGCACCGCTTCTTGATAAAAACCCTCAAACATCTAGGCATACGTGGAACATACCTCAAAATAGTAAAAGCCATCTATGAGAAACCCACAGCCAGCATACTCCTAAATGGACAAAAATTAGACCATTTTCCTTGAAAACTGGAACAAGACAAGTATGCCCACTCTCACTCCTCCTGTTCAGTCTAGTATTGGAAGTCCTGGCTAGAGCCATCAGAGAAGAGAAGGCAATCAGGGGTATCCAAATAGGGAATGAGGAAATCAAGCTATCTCTCTTTGCAGATGACATGATTGTATTCCTTGAAAATCCAAGAGAATCTGTCAAAAACCTCCTTGCACTGATAAAAAACGTTGGCAAAGTCTCAAGGTATAAAATAAATGTGCAAAAGACAATCACATTTCTTTACACCAATACTAAACAAACAGAAACCCAAATAAAAAGCACAATTCCATTCACAATAGCCACAAAAAGATTGAAATACCTTGGCATCTTCCTAACCAGAAACATGAAAGACCTTAACAATGAAAACTACAAAACACTGCTCAAAGAAATCAAAGATGACACAAACAAGTGGAAAAATATCCCATGCTCATGGATTGGAAGAATCAACATTGTGAAGATGGCCATCTTACCCAAGGCAATCTACAGATGTAATGCAATACTCACCAAATTACCAGCAACATTCTTCTCAAACCTAGAAAAAACAATACAGGAATTCATATGGAAGCACAAACAACCAAGAATAGCCAGAACAATCCTCAGCAAAAAAAGCAAAGCAGGAGGTATCACATTACCAGACTTCAAACTTTACTATAAAGCTACAATAATCAAAACAGCTTGGTATTGGTACAGGAACAGACATATAGGCCAATGGAATAGAATTGAGATTTCAGAAGCAAAACCTCAATTTCTCACCCAACTCATCTTCGACAAAGCCTCCACCACCTACTACTGGGGAGAGGAGAAGCTTTTCAAGAAATGGTGCTGGGAAAACTGGCTGACCACATGCAGAAGACTCAAACAAGACCCCTATCTATCCCCATACACAGAAATTAACTCCAAATGGATCAGAGACCTAAATGCAACCCTCAAACCATAAGAACCTTGGAAATGCATGACACACCCTTATGAAAATTGGAACTGGCCTCCAATTCCTGAACAAAATCCAAAACACACATAAGAAATAAGAGATAAGATAGACAAGTGGGACCTCATTAAACTGACAAACCTCTGCAAAGCCAAAGAAATCATCAAGAAAGCAGGGAGACAGCCCACAGACTGGGAAAAAGTATTTGCCAACTCCATGTCTACAAAAGCCTAACATTTTGTATCTACAAGGAACTCAAATGTGCTGAAAAGAAAAAAACAAACAACCCCATTACAAAGTGGGCAAAAGGTATGAACAGACATTTCTCAAAAGAAGACATATGAGTGTCCAACAGACACATGAAGAAATGTTCAACCTCACTAATCATCAAGGAGATGCAAATTAAAACTACACTGAGATACCACCTAACTCCCGTCAGAATGACCATTATCAACAACCCAAAAAATAACAGATTTTGGAGAGGATGTGGTGAAAAGGGAATACTTTTACAGTGTTGGTGGGAGTATAAACTAGTACAGCCTCTAAAAATCAACCTTCCATATGACCCTGCAATCCCCCTACTGGGAATATACCCTGAAGAACTCAAATCACTCTATAAAAAAGATACCTGCACACGTATGTTTATCACAGCATTGTTTGCAATAGCAAGATCATGGAACCAACCATGCTGTCCATCAAAAGAAGACTCACTTTTAAAAATATGGTACATATACACATGGAATATTACACAGCCACAAAAAAGAACAAAATCATGAATTTCGCAGCAACCTGGATGGAAGTGGTATTTATAATACTGAGTGACCTCTCACAGAAACATAAGATTTAAGTATCACATGTTCTCACTCATAAGTGGTCCTTGAACAACTATCATAATACTATAAGAAAAGGATTGACAGTGGCGTGAAACTATGGGGGGGCAGGGAGGGGAAGGGAGGTGGGATTAGCTGTAGTCAATATCTGTCTGGGGATGCGGGGGCACATCTCATTAATAAGGGTACCTGCATAGTGCATACTTGTATACATAACCCTTAACTGTACTCCACAATTTTAAAATTAAAAATAGGTTTAAAAAAAGCATGTAAGAGCTATGAAATATAAATTATATAATTTTGATGCTTCCTCCTAATAGTTATATCCTCCCATATGTGTCATTGAAAATGGCCTTGCACAATTTAAAGGTGAACGGTGGTAGTACATGTGCTAATATTTAAAAAGCTTTATATTTTAGTACCTTTAATGGTACTTTTTCTGCTTGTTTGAACAAATGGGCCTTCATTTTCATTTTCAACTCGACTCAGCAGATCCATGGCGGCCCTGTCCATGGTGGTGTGTTTCCTCACACTAGCCCAGTTTCCTACAGACTCCGCCTCATGTTCTGACCTTTGAACTGCTAGAATCCTACACCTCTTAGACCTTTCCCTTCTCTCTCTTTCTTCCTTCTTTTTTGCACTTTCTTTTACTCTTCTTTTGTCATCTCATTCTTTTATTATAGTTTGTTCTTGGCGATATGAAGGGGGACCCCCAAAAGGCTCAAATTTATTTATTTAAAAACTGTGTATTTATTCTTACAGGTTTAAACTTCAGTCACCTTCAAAGTACTCTCTATTGGATGCAATACATCTACCAAACTGCTTTTCCACTGCTCAAAACAGTTTGAACTCATCAACCTTGATGCCTATTAGTGCTTCTGCTGTTTTCTGTTTTACCTCTTCCATCTTGGTGAAACATTTACCTTAGAGGACCTTTTTCATCCTGAGAAACAACAAAAAAAGTCACTCAGGGTGAGATGGGGTTTTAGGGAGAGTGGGGCATGGGGGTCATGCAGGTTTGGGTCAAAAACTGTTGAGCACTCAGCACAGTATGGGAAAGTGTGCTCATAAATCACCCAGCAAGAAGTGGGCAAATGTGTTGAGAGAAACTCCTAAAAATTTTCACTGAAGCCAAACACAGCTTTCTCACAACAAAGTTAGCTGGTTCCTAGAATACTTAACTTGTAGGTGAAGCCTGCATTAAAGGGGACTGCCTTCCAAAAGATATTTCTGTTTTTTTGGGGGGGTCCCCCTCATATAGCACCTATACTTATGGCTTCAAATTTGTACAGAGATATAGACTCTCTTCCACTTTTGACTGCTTAGAGTGTTTTACTGTAAGTCTCTCAAATACTTTAAACTTTAGATAAAGTTGCTATCTCCCCAACAACAAAACCTCCATCTTTCTCCCTACTCATATTTTCTTTCCCCATGATTTATCTTTTGAGTGTAATTTATGTCCATCTAGATTTGTAAACTTCAGGGTAAACATAATTTTATAGTAAGCACTATGAATTTTATTTAAAATTTCTCCCATCCAGCCTTTAATGTCTGCTCATTATTATTACTACAATTTTGACTGTTATGATTGCTTTTGAGCTAATGCATTACTCTCTAAAATGGGCTACCTATTTCTAGTCTCTATTCTTTCTATTCTGTCTTCCACATTACTTACAGAGGGTTTTTACTCTCTCTCTCTCTCTCATATATATGTGTGTGTGTATATATATGTATATATATATGATTTTTTATTTCTCTGCTTTAAAAGCTACAATAGTTATTTATTATTTTATAAAACATTATAAAATTTTAAGCATTCCAGTTAGAATATCCAACCTAGATTGCATCATCTAGAGTCATTCTCTCT
>NW_007259204.1:306334-409531 GCF_000164805.1 Carlito syrichta | reverse complement strand
CCTCGACCTGCTGGGCTCCGGCGATCCTTCCGCCTCAGCCTTCCAAGTAGCCGGAATTACAGGCATGCGCCACCACGCCCGGCTGATTTTTTGATTTATTGTAGAGATGAGGTCTCGCTGCCCAGGCGGGTCTCGAACCCGCGGGCTCAGGCATTCCACTCACCTCAGCCTCCCAAAGGCGCGGGATTACAGGCTGAGCCACCGAGCCCGGCTTCTCTCTCCTATTTTATGACTAACCATTCCTCGATCCCATCATCCAACTGCACATCCCTACACTTTAGTGTTCACAATCTCTCCTTATCCACCCTCTTTAGTGTCCAGTGTATTAGAACTCTTGTCCTGAGGCCCAATTCAAATGTCTTTGCCTACTGGAAAATTTTAGTGAAAACACTTGAAAATTTAATTTTTTCCTTTATCCTGGTTCTTACAGAACATTTTGCATAACTCAATATCACCTTGACCTTGGTCATTAGTTATTTCTGTTAATTTCCCACAGCAGTATCTGGGCTCTTTCAGGAAGAGCCTGATGATAATAGATATAATGCCTTAACCAAAGCTTTTCTGTAAGGATGGAGATCCCCAAAAGATTGTAAGACATCTATCTTTAAAATGGTCACAGAAACACAGCAATTTAATTTAGGTTAGGTAGGCTTAGCTGTAAAAACTGCTATGAACAGAAAAAAAACTGAAGTTATGGATACATGGAAATCTGGTGATGGGTAGTGAAGTGGGGATGGAGAACACCCAAGGAGTTAAAAGAGAAACAAGACTGAAATAGTTGGCCTCTAACGAAGACGTTGCATGTATCCATATGCAGCAGTCCCAAGAACTTTGGGTAGTGATATGATTTGATGTCAGGAGACTCTGGGCAGCTAGTGAAACACCTGAAGGTGGGCAGTCTTGAGTTATTTCAAAGTAAATAAGTTTATTTGTTATAAATTTATTTATTAAAAATTGTGTATTTATTCTTACATGTTTAAACTTCAGTCATCTTCAAAATACTCCCCATTTGATGTAAGGCTCCTATTGAGACACTTTTTCCACTGCTCAAAACAGACTTTGAATTCGTCAATTTTGATGCCTCCTAGTGTTTCTGCTGTTTTTTTGTTTTAGCTCATCTACATCAGCAAAACATTTCCTTTTGATAACTTTTTTTTCATCCAAGGAATCAAACAAACAAAAAAATGTCACTTGGACAAGATCAGGTGAATAGGGAATGTGGAGAATGGGGGGGCATGCCATTTGGGGTCAAAAATTGCTGAACTTTCAGCACTGTGTGGGCAGGTGCACTTGTAAATCAACCATCATGAAATGGGCAATGATGTTGAATCTCCAAAAAAATTCCCTGAAGCCAAATGCAACCTCTCACAACAATCCTAGCCGGTACACTGATGCTGATGGGTTGCTAGAACCACTCATCTAGTAAGGGGAGCCTGTACTATAAGGAGCCCACCCTTCAAAAGACAATTTTGTTTTCTTGAGTTCCCCTTCATATAAATAACCTATGTGAATAAAAGAAAAAGTACAAGTGGAGCACATGTGGAAAATCACAAACTCTGATTGATGGGTGAGCGACAACACTATTAAATTCCAGGGTCAGTGTTGGTCTCTTTAAGGAAACCAGTTTGAAGAGGATGAGAACTGATTGTGTAGCTATAGGAAGAAAAAATATCCCACAAAGAGCAAACAGCCAGAACTGTGTGTGAAGTAGGGCATGTGTTGACATTTTCTTAGAACATCAGGGGAGCCATTATGGATGAACAGGTAAACCAGATAGAGACTTGTAAAGGATGAAGTCACATTTATGATGGGGAAGGTGGAGTAAAATCAGATTCCAAGAATTGTAGGCAATTTTAAGAGCTTGTCTTGTATTCTGAGGGGAAAAAGGAATTACTCCAGGAGGTTGGGCAGAGAAGTGAAATGATTAGAGTGACCACACTACTGGCTGCACTGTGAAACATAGATCAGTGGATGGGGATGGGGAAGGTATATAGCCAGGGAGAAAAGTTAGGAGGCTTGTGCCCTCATCCCGGTGAAAAATGACCATGCTTCAGTTCAATCTATCAGCAGTGAAGGCTTGCAAAATGATCAGATTCTGGATCTATTTTGAAAGTTGAGTCAACAAGATTTTCCACTACATTGACTTATTTTTATTTATTTTGATCATCAGTTTTATTAAGCAGTGAGAAGCATCTCAAGCCACACTCTGAAGACAAAGAAAAATTATGCAAACCAATTTTTTTAGACATGCTACAAGTAGGCTTATCAGAAATTTTATCAGCTGTAAAACTGTCAAACAACAGCTCTATTACAATGCAAAACTCTGATAAGTTTAATGACCATCTTGATTACAGCCTTGAGGCACAGAAAAATCCTCTAATTTCTGCGTCTGCCAAGAATTAATGAGTCATATTCAGTCAGAAATATGTTTAGTGCTGTCTATCTATAGTCATTTTTTGGAAATATATGCTTTCATGTTGAATTGAGCAACTCTTTCTTAACTACAATATTCAATAATTCAAGCTGTGAGTGACCTGATCGTTGATTTTAACTAAAATACTCTATGTGTATGTGTGTGTGATTGCGTATTTTTATATAACAGGAAGTCAATATGGAGTGGAGGGAGTTAGATGCAATTTGAACTCTTGAGAGATGGCAGATGTTAATTAGAAGACACAGAATTAGAAAATATTGAAAGAGAAGAGGGCAGATGCTGAAGACATGCGATTTGATTACATTGACTCTTAAATGTGGTGATTATGACACAAATGCCGAGATGGTGAATATATTTTGATGAACAACATGTTAGTTTTCTAGGACTGCCATAACAAATTATTACAGACTGGTTGTCTCAAGCAGCAGAATTGTATCGTCTCATATTTCTGGGGCTAAAATACAAAAACAAAATGACAGAAGGACATGCTTCCTCTGAAACCTGTAGGAGGGAATCCTCCCTTGCCTCTTACTAGCTTCTGGTGGTGGCTGTCAGTCTTAGGTGTTTCTTGGCTTGCACGGCATCACTCCAATTTCCGCTTGTCTTGTCACGCATATTATCCCTTTGCATCTTTACATCATCTTATAAGGTCATCAGTGATATTAGATTAAGGTCCCATGTCATCTTAACTAACTGCTATCTGGAATAACTTTGTTTATAAACAACTTCACATTCTGATAAATTGGGGGTTTAGTATTTCAACATATCTTTGGGGGAACACAGTCCAATCCATTTAAAAAGCTATTATGCTAAATTAACTTTCTTAGAGATTAATTTATAATTTTCTTCTAATGGCAAATTTTCCTAAGCTGATACATCATGAAAAACATTTGCTTGTATTTTAGTTTGGATGTAATTGTATTATCCAAAATTAGTTCATTTGAAAACTTAAAAGAAATCTGAGGTTAATATGATCTGGACAAACTTCATGAATAAATAAATTACATGGAACCGTAGGGATATTGCTATTCTTCAGTGTTATAAACATCTTTTCCCATACATATTTAAGTGGGAGCAAGTGAACAAAGAAACACTCACAGTATTGTCTTTTTTCCTGGCCTTGGTCAGATGTGTTCTTGTTCTGTTCTTGAAATTTTAAGTAAATCAACCTGTCTTAATTGCAATTTTCTCATCTGAAAACTGAGATGAGAAAAAATCTCTTCTTTCCCTACGTTCTAAAAACCTTTGGTTTACATGTATTTATTCCAATGAGCCCCACACTCCAGAAAGATGGATTGTGAAACAGATTTCCAAAGAACACTTAGGAAACGCACCCATCACCAAGTCACAGTGTTGCTTATCAGACTGTGGCAGAGCCCTGGATGTTCTCTCATCACTTTTTGCAGGTCCTTCAATGGCTAGTCAGGAATGGTATAAGTGCTTCCGCCCTAAAACACATGTTGGTTCAACATTCTTTCACACTTTCCAGGCTATTTTCCTAAATATTTATTTATATAGCTGAATTTAAAAGTTTTTATTCACTTTCCCTAGATTTTTAAAGGGTCTTGGTTGTACAGTTTCATTGCCTGGTAACATGGCAGAAGCTTGGAAGGTGAATCAATCCTAAAATTCCCATTCTACACACTAGCTGTTTGGCTATAGAAAAGCTATCTGACTTAAGCCTAAGTTTGCTCATCTGTTAAATAATGGCATCACTAATTCTGTGGAGTCATTTTGAGGATTATACGAATTAATCTATATGAATTGCTGTCGTGGTGCCACTTAAGTATTAGCCTGTCTCCAAACTTTTATTTAAAAAATTTAATCCCATATGCTTTCTCTAATTTTTAAACAAATGCCACAACCCATTCAATTTCTCTCTAGGCCTTAAGTTTCAAGTACTTGAAGTCTAACTTGGTGCTTGGCAGATTTTATTAATATCTACCATACTTTTGCCTGATTCACTTACGGTTGGCTAATTTACCGTATTCTGACATTTGGCTTTTCAATGTGGCTGCCTCCATGTGGTTCTACATACCCAACTGTTCTTTGGTCAGAGGCTCTCAACCCTTCCTGAGGTCTCATTAACTGTCATTTATATTTTTTAGTGTGTTTTACTAGCTCTGGAAGATTCAGTCAGTGATGTTCTGAGGCTGCCCTTTCCACTTTCCCCAGACTCTACTTCTCATAGGAGGCTGACTCTTTCTTCCTGAGCTCCTTCTTCAAAGCCTGGTGTTAGGCAGTGTCTACCCCCTTCCTTCTTTTCTAAGCCTTGAATTCTAATATCCTTCAAGTGTAGAAACACATTAATTTCTGTGTTCCAATCATACCTCCCTGCTCTTTCTTTTCCCTTTCCTTGGAAACTTCCACTATATTTTACTCTCTAAAGAGCTTTTTAATCCTGAAGAAACAAGAAGAGAATTCAATCCATATTTGCAAGTGAATAAAATTCTATATATAATTGGGAATTTCAGATGCTAAGCAAAACTCTTTTGATTTAAGATGATAACCAAGCACTACCACAATCACTATCCACTTCCAAATTCACCTGGGAATGTGTTCTTGAGTTTGCTTAACTACTTCCTGCCTGATCTTTCTCTCTTTAAAGTGGGAATAAACATAAGTGCTGCATACTGCTGTTGTTAGATTAAACTAGACACATGTGCTGTGTTTAGCTAAGTACTGATTTTCCATCATGCTGTTATTTGTGGTGAGGTCTCTAAGTAACTTGCAATTTTACTTAAACTCTGGATAAGTTTTCATCTTCTATAGCATGTTTTCTCTCCCCTTTTGATACAAGTGCCTTCATCACTCTCTACAACAGCCTGACGAGCTTTCTGTCATGGAAGGAACTACAATTGTATTTCATCATTTTGACAGCTGAGATCAATAGAGTGAAATTGTGTTCTTTTAGACCATTTAATATTTATACCTGAAGGTATATATGTATCATTGTTTGTGCTTGAAAAAGTCTTATTTTTTTAAACCAGTAGGGCCTGTAAATAAAATTACATAGTTTTCATGAGCTGGCTGAAGAAATGTATTTATTTTTATTAACCCCACTGGAATTATCGCCTTCAATTTTGTATTTAATTATTTTTTAAAAGAGCAAGAGGTAAATATGTCAGTTTTTGTTTGTTTGTTTTTGTTTTAACTGTGAACACTTTATTAAGACCGCTGCTTTTCCCTTAAGGTTTTTCTTTTTTTCCAGCTGAATTCCATTAATTGACTCAAGGTACCTTTTGAGTAAATCTACTTACTCTGAGATTCTAACAATGTCTAAACATCATGTTTATTAATACTACTCTGGGAGGTAGTTTGTTCTTTTATTCAACGCAGCTTAATGGAAAATCTTTTGGAACAAGTCAGTTTTGATGCCACAGAAATATAGTGAAAACTGAAACAACATAGAAATAACTTGTACTTTTTTTTTTTAATATCCCATAAAAATTAGCATTGTTTCCTATGGTGTCTTTACTACCGTGGGGATTTAGAATTAACGTTCAAACTATCCTGTTCTAAATTCACCTGGGAATGGTATGTTCTAGAGTTTCCTTAACTATTCCCCACCTAGTCTTTCTCCTTAAAATAGGAATAATAATCACAAGTACTGCATACTGCTGTTGCTAGATCAAACTAGATGACGTATGTTCTGGGCTTAGCTTAGCATCTAGAGTTAGTAAGCCCAGGTAAATTACAGCCATCATTATTTTTAATGGTTGAATCAATAAGACAGTAAAACATGAATTGTCTGTTAAAATATTTATTGAAATTAAGAGAAAAACATGCTCAGTAAAGAGAAGCTATCCACAGTATCATTGTTATGACAACTAAACCGACTTTTTTTTGGTTTTCATTGCCAAATTCCTAGTTTTTAATGTGATCTACTCTCCAACCTGACTCTGGGAGATAAAGAAGAAAAAAATCAAAGTATTTTATGACCCTGTGCTGTCTTTTGGGGACTCCGGGGTGTGTGTGTGTGTGTGTGTGTGTGTGTGTGTGTGTGTGTGTGTGTGTTTGAGTTGCAATCTCACTCTGTCACCCAGGCTGGAGGGCAGTGGCATGCTCCCAGTCACCGCAGCCTCGACCTGCTGGGCTCCAGTCATTCTTCTGCCTCAGCCTTCCAAGTGGCCGGAACTACAGGTGCACGCTGCCACGCTCAGCTAATTTTTGTTTTATCGTAGAGACAGGTCTCACCAAGTTGCCTGAGTGAGCCTCAAACCTCAGGCTCAGGCAATTCACACGCCTCAGCCTCCCAAAGTGCTGGGATTACAGGCTGAGCCACCGAGACCTGCTTCTGGTGTCTTTTCAATTACCTGCCCTGTTTGAAGTCTACAACCTCTATCTATAAAACTTTATCTACATATCAAGAAACTCTGCTCCCTTATCCTCCTCAAGCTGCCCATTTCCTTTACTGCTTTCAAGTTTCCTTAGATAGCCATGGTAATTAGTTGTCAGCCAGAAAATTTTTGAATCTATCTAGAGCCTGCAGGCCCCCACTTGGAAATGTCCCTCCTCCCTGTACTGAACCAGTGTAAATCTCACACATATTGATTTCTGGTTTCTTGTAACTTCTGTCTTCCTAATATGTATAAAACCCAGCTGTCATTCAACCACAGTGGGCACACATTCTCAGGAACTCCTGGGGACATAGGCCACAGGCCTACCCAAGTCCTCTAGTTTAGCCAGAATAAACCATCCTAAAATATTTTACAGAGTTTGACATCTTTTTCTCAAGAGTTAAGAAAGAAAATGAGATGTCTGTCCTGAGGAGTCCGGAGGCTGCTGTTCTACTAGACCCCGTGGATGAGCTATGGTCTCTGATCTAGGTTGGATTGGGTACCTAACACAAATATGTAAGTGTGCACGTGGAAGAAGTGGACCCATTGGATATGAACATTAGAATCTGTCTTTCTGAGTCAACCATTTCTCAATAATTTTTTAATTAATAGTAGAAACTATGGCAGATATTACTAATGGCCCAAACAAAAGTACATAAATAAATGATAGTCTTAAGAAAGTATGCGATTCAAAGATGAAATTAATAATATTTTCTCACAAAAATAATGCATAAGTCTTATGAACATCAGAAAGTACTTTTCAAATTCCATTTGGAAACGATGTCGGCAAAATAAGTTTCTAGCATAATCTAGAAAAGGCATTATTAGAAGTGTCAGGCAATTAAATAAGCAAGCAATTACTATCCATTTGTGGTGACAATTAATTAATCTGCTAGTCTGATATTCTTTTCTCCCACTATGAGAAAACAGAAACAAGAGTACAAATTACTTCTAATAAATCCCCACTTTGAAATCATCACTAAAATATGTTGTAGATTTTTAAATACATATATATGTGTGTGTGTGTATATATGTGTGTGTGTGTGTATATATATGTGTGTGTGTGTATATATATATATATATATATGCATATATACACGGCACTACAAAATATGGATTATACTATAAATTATAATCTTTATAAACTTTGCATCATTTTATTTATATTTTATTAATTTGATTCTAATTGTCTTCATTTCTCGGTGATATTAACTCATTTTCTGTTTAGCTCATTTCCAAGACATATTTTATTGAGATTTTTACCTTAATTGCCTGAACTACAAGCAAAAACACAAAAGTCATATTAGCCTTATTTTACTCATTTTTACAATATAAACAATTGCAAGTCTCCATCCAATTTTTACACCATAAGTATCTGTTTGCCCACATTTTGAACAAATCCACTAAAGTTAAAGATAAAATACATACAATTGCAATTTAATAGATATAATTTATCTGAAACAGAACTCATTTTTCAAACATAAAACACATTACTTGAGAGCAGTTTTTTTTGTTTTGTTTTGTTTTTTGTTTTTAAATATACACAACTAGAGAGATGGGTGAAAGTAAATTTTTCAATGTGCCGTGGATTTCCAAATGCTAACCAGAATGGCTTCAGTTGTTTTGTTAATATAAACACGTGTATTGCCTCTTAAAATTGTTTGGAATATTGTTCATTATATATTTTTAAAAAATATGAATCTTTCTCATGAGAAGTCAGAGCCATTTCAATTTTTTAACCTACATTCATTTATAAATTGGATTTCTATTTGAAGCTTTCTAATTAGTGCCATCAATTTTTTTCAAAAATTACATAACTGCTAATAAAACAAGAAACATGCTAATATCCATAATTCAATGATACTTTTACATATTTTGATGAGAGTATTTACTACCTTTCAAAGCTAAATTTCAGTCATTTTGGGGGGCAATTTATATCTTAGCACTTACGGAGTTTTAGAAAGGCAGATCTAGATTTAAATAATAAACTTCAGTCTCCAGTGTCCTCACTTTAAAATTCGCCCTCATCCTACATCATTAATTTCAATTCATCTCAAAGCCAATCTTCTTAAAGGCATTTTTTAAATTTTGCATTTGAAATTCATTTAAGCTCCTTAGAAATTTTAATATCAATTTGCATTGGTATGAAATGAATTTAGGTAAGAAGATTGAAGAAGCACCAGGGTTTTAAGGAAAAAAAAACATAGTTTCCCACAGGAGAGGTAAGTATTCAGATCTGCTGACTCTAATACCTTCCAAAATGGCAAATTAAGCTAGTTTTTTTTAGTACTTCTGTCATTTACTTTATTTGCTAACTACTGAAATATTGTTATAATTTTATTTTATTTATTTATTTGAGTTGGAGTCTCACTCTGTCGCCCAGACTGGAGTGCAGTGGCCGCTCCCGGCCACCGCAGCCTCGACCTGCTGGGCTCCGGCGATCCTTCCGCCTCAGCCTTCCAAGTAGCCAGAATTACAGGCATGTGCTACCACACCCGGCTGATTTTTTGATTTATTGTAGAGATGAGGTCTCGCTGCCCAGGCGGGTCTCGAACCCGCAGGCTCAGGCAATCCACTCACCTCAGCCTCCCAAAGGCGTGGGATTACAGGCTGAGCCACCGAGCCCGGCTTATTGTTATAATTTTAAATATAAACTTGTATGCTTTTCAGTATTGTTTTTTCTATATTTTTGTTCAGAAAAAATATGATTCTAAAAACAAGGTAAACTTGGGAAATGATTGAAAGAAGCGTATTTTTGTCCTGCTAATCTCCACAAGTATCATGACTTCTTTAGACCTAGCCATGGTTACTTTGAGGCAACAAATTACAAATTCATTCAAATTTAGCATTAACTTTATTGGTTCTGACAATGTGATTTGGAGACCAAAGTAGATTCAAGACAAGATTTTGTAACTACAGCTAAGGATTTTGGAAATATAACCTCTCATTGTTTCATTTTATTTTTTTCATAAATAGAGAAGTCCACTTGTGTAATTTTTTATTTAAAGAAATCAACTTCACTGGATGTCAACTCCAAATTCTAAAGGCTACCTAGGGGACCAGCTGATGGTTGCCATAAATTAAATAAGTCTTAGCTGGGAAAATGGATTTAATGTTTGCAGATGTTAGAGAAAAAGGCTTATGCAAGAAGCATGATATCTTCATTTTTTTTTCATTGCTATGTAACATAATACCACAAATTTTGTGGCATAAAATAACACAAATGTCTTATCTTACAAATCCTACAGACCAGAAGTTTAGGCACAGTGTGAATAAATTCTCTACTATGACTCCAGTTCTCATCTGGACTTGGAGTTGTCTTCCAAGTTAATTAGTGGATGGAAGAATTCATTTTCTTGCTGTTGTAGGACTGATGTACCTGTTTTCTCACCCGCAGTCAGCTGGGCACAGCTTTCGGCTCCTAGAGGACATTCTCAGGTTCTTGCCAGGATGCCCTCTCAGCAATGGAGAACTTTCCTGATGCCAAATCCCTCTCAACTTTTGAATCTCTTTGATTTCCTCTTCTGCCACTCGTGGGGAAAATTCAGCTTTAAATGAACTCATATGATTAGATTAGGCCTTCTCAAGTATTCTCCCTTTTTGTCAAGTAGCGTAACAGAACTATCAAGTGATATTCCATTATATTCACAGGATCCACCCACTTGAAAAAGGAGAAGATTATTCAAGAAAGAGGGTCATTGGAAAGATCATTTAGTACAACTGCCTACAACTGATGAGAATCCCAAAAAACTACCACTTCACAGTACAAAGGAGTAGACAGAAATTAGAAGATGCTGGCGACCGGCAGATCCTCAGTTGACAAACCATAGTCAGTGCCCCACATTCTGAGATCTAGTCTGGGGAAGTGATTGTGGCAAAGATGGAGTCTTAGTGTTCACACTGAAATCAGCATACAAGTATTTAGAAGTGTAAAAGGGGTAAGACATGAAAAAAGGAAGGCCATTTGCAGTGTTTGTGACTCTACCTTTCAGTAATAGTCCCCAGAACAGGGAAAAGTGTGTCTGGTGGTTAGAAGGTCAGGCATATATGCTATTTATGAAATAATTTTTACCCCTTTCTTGCCAAGCGAATTGGCTAAATATAGTAGTGATTTTCTATGTGCTAGGAATTTGCAAAACACAACTAATTTTCTTCTCATGTTATCCGCACAACAATCTCTCAATGTTCTGTGGTGACCTAGGATAAGCAAATGTAATTATTGCTCTGTGATAGGGAGAACCTTGGTACAGTAAATCTGTAATGACCTTTCCTCTGTTACAATGGTATACTTATAATTACATGTGTAATTGTCAATTTGCCTTCAGTGCACACTGGAAAATGGACTGTTTATGAGCGAGACTTCCTAAGTATTTCCCTCATATTTGTGTCCTTAGTATTGAGCAAAAGGGTAAATACTAATTGTGCTGTTTCTTTTAGGTAAACTTTGTTTTGGAGGAAATTGGATTTAGGTTTGAGCTTGAGAACTTGAATAATAATCCAGCTCCTCTTGAATTGCACTAAGATTATGTACAAATCATTTAATCTCAGCTTCTTCGTGTGACAAAGTGAACAACCAAATATGATGGATGTTCTCTGATTTATAAATTCCTATGAACTGTTTTCTGCATTATGCAATTGAAATATTTTAATCTGTTTTCAATTGGAGCTTTAAACCATCTCAAATTGTGGAGATGTTGCAAATAAAAATTAAATGGTCATTTCCAAAGTATCCGCTTATATGATTAGCTATATTTATTATTTTGAATTAGATATAATGATTCTTTTAAAAATAATGCCACCTGCAAATATTTTCCAGTATGAAACTGGTAGTATTTATCAATTACTTTATTTTAAAGTGTAATTGATAAGCACCTATATTGAAAAGAGGTACTTCTATTTGTTTACTCTTCATTTCTTTCAGTTCATAGACAATAACAAGAAACACTTACGCTTCTTTCTCTTGTTTCCTTAGAAATAGTTTCTATAGCAACCGAGTATGTTGAGTGGAGACCCAGGGAATGTCACATAAGAATGTGCGCATTTATTCTGAAAATGCCTTTACATGATCTTTTTTATTGTTGTTTAAAAATTATTGATATGAAGCTTTTTTGTAGCAAGTAGTAAAATATTGCAATAAACAATGAAGAAAAATTTTAATTTATTTAATCGCAATTAGTAAATAACTCAAACCTAGTCACATAAATTTTATCCGTAAATGTGCTCATACTTTATGTATTTGTTATTAATTTCAAGAATAGTGCTAAATTATTTTCTAAAAGTTATTACTTTCAATATAAGTAATCATTATGCTTAAAAACACAAGTTCCAAATATAAAGTTTATCTTATTCATGTACATAATGCATTTTAGACAAATGATCTTCCAAATAATTAGAAATATTTATAATGTAAATTAATAAACATTCTGTAGCTATTTAATGATTTCTCTGAAGCTAGTAAATGCATGGCATTTTGAAATCACTTTTTTCTTTTTTAAAATATACACAAGTGATTTTTTTCAGAAATGGAATGTAATTTAAAACAATATATAAGTAATTTAATTTATAGTATCTACTTGTAGTTTTCGTTGTGCTTTTGTTTTGATCATTTTTCAATATTTATTTCTTTCTATTCTAGATTCATCTACTTTAAGATTTTCCTGTACACTTCTCCAGAAACATTCTCTTTCTTTAAACATAAAAAGTAATAATGGTCTGTATATGCCCAGAAGAAAAGTGTTTTCTCTAATGCCAGAGATATTTTGCTAAAAATCATACTTTAGACTTTTACTAAGCTATTTTCTGAATTTAAAATGACTTTTAACCCCAGTCCTGCTGAGTGATATTATTGTTTCAAATTCTGTATCAACACTTCTTTCTTCCAAGCACCCTTAGTGAGAGCACCCTCTGACTCTCCATGGAATCGATCCCTATGTTTTTAGAGTTAACCATGTCTCTCCGTAAGTCTTTTACAATAATCATTTGCACTTGTGACTGATTCCTCTGAACTTTCCTTCTCCTTCTTGTCCTTCTACAACTTTCCCCACAGTAAACTGGCATCAAATGTTGGTTACACACTGAGTTCAACCCCCTTCCCATTCATAAGTTGAAGGCCTGACCCTCAATGTAGCTCAGGTATCTGGATATAGATCTTTTAAGATGGTAATTAAGGTTGAATGAGATCTTAAGAGTGATATCCTGATTTCATAACTGGTTTCAATAGCAAAAACATATACCCAACCATGATACCCATTGAAGCTGTACTGGATAAAAAAATATGGGTACGTATACACAATGGAATATTATGCAGCTATAAAGAAGGACAACCATATGGACTTCGCAGCAACTAGGATGGATTTATAGTCAATCATACTCAGTGATCTATCACAGAAACAAAGACCACAATACCATATGTTCTCACTCATAAGTGGACCTTGAACAATTATCATAATACTTTAAGAAAGGGATTGGCAGTAGTGGGAAACTGCCAGGGGAGAGGGGTTGGGATTGGCAGATGAGGGGCACACCTCATCAACAAGGGTACCTGCATAATCAGCGTTTGTATACCTAACCCCGAATTGTACCCCACATCTTAAAAATAAAAACAAAAAAGATGAGAAAGAGCAGACATTAGAGTTCTTGCATGCGAAGAAAAAGTCACATGAGGATGAAGGGAGTATGTAGCAATCTGAAAGTCAGAAAGAAGACCCTCACTAGAAATTGGTTCTATCTGTGCCTTGATCATGGAACCTCTAGCTTTCAGAACTGTGAAAAATAATTCTGGGTGGTTTTGGGCACCCAGACTGTGGTATTTTGTTATGGCAGCCCAAGGAGACTAATACAACAAAGAATGTCTGACATTAATTGACTTTGGTAAGGAAAGCATGTTGTTGTTCCTACATCAATGAGCCTAAGTGTTCTGCTGATGTGGAGAAAGTTTCTTATTGGTTGTTACTGTGTTCAAATGTTGTAGAAACTTGAACAAACAGTAAAAGCTATGTTTAAAATATTGAATTTGACTGGGGATGGTTCTTGGCACTACGTTCACTGAGTTTCCTCCTCTTTTTAGATCCTACTTCTTTGTCTGTTTTCCATATTCATCTTCCTAATCTAGCTCTAGATTTCCTAAGGTCTTCTCCTCAATCACAGGACCAAAGAGATCTTATTTTCCTGTGCATACATTTCCTTAGCAATATGCTTTCCATTCTTACCAGTTCTCTGCTGGGACAGTTCTTTTCCAATGGTTCTTTTTAAACCTATTTCCTCACATAATTATGATGATCAGTACTGCTTTGAAGACTGAAGCCAACCCTCTGCAGATCTCTGATGGTCTCTCTGTGCTGTCCCCTTCTCTCTGGTACCGTGCACAGCAAATTCTAGTCATGTTGGTCTTCCTGCGTTCTCAACTCTTATTTCCTCAACTCATGGAGAATGTTATGTTCTGTTTGTGTCCCCACAATCTGTGCAGACCAGAGACTCTCTTCAGGTTGTATAATGGGATAATCAAAGAGATCAGTCGTTTGTAACATGTTGTTCAATGTTTGAAAATCCTTGAGTTTATATGTACTGTTCAGTTTTCTACTTGTTTAGAGCAAAAAGTTAAATCAGGTCTCCATTAATCCATTATGGCCAGAAAAGGAAGAAAGTCTATTTTATTTTTTATTGCTCTTTAGGATATCTTTTTGTAAGTTATATTTTCTTTTTTATGCAAAGTTCTTACTATACATTACAGTTTTCTATACAATTCTTAACTAAATTCTAGGGGTTTGGGATTTCCTTTTTTTTTTTGCAAAGTTTTCAAAGTTTATTATAGAAAGAAGAGAAGAAAAAAGGGAGATATCCCAGAGCTGGCATGAGCAAAAGAAATTGCAGCCTAAATTCTAGTTTTTAGAAATAATTTATCAACTAAATCTTCTAAGATTTATTTCACATTTAACCCCTCAATAGCCTTTTCTTTTGCCTTTATTTTGTTTTTGTATTGTGCTACCAAGTTGTTCTCTCATTCTCTTCAATATTGCATTATGTTTATTTTACTATTAAACTCTGCTTTTATTTGACAGTGAGTTCCCTGAAAAAGGATGGCAATTCTTATATTTATTTGTGTCTGTAATAAGTAATACAATGCTTGACACCTAGAATGTCTTTAACAGTTATGTATTTTATACATAGTAAGTAATCAAATTAATAAATAAATGGCAAACAATTCATTCTTTTTGATATATCGAATTAAGTTTACATTCAGAGTGTGTCAGATTAACAGATAAATGTTTATTTTTACTATTTTTTATTTTTTTATTTTTTCAGTTGGAGTCTCACTCTGTCACCCAGACTGGAGTGCAGTGGCCGCTTCCAGCCACGGCAGCCTCGACCTGCTAGGCTCCGGCTATCCTTCCACCTGAGCCTTCCAAGTAGCTGGAACTACAGGCACGCGCTACCGTGCCCGGCTAATTTTTTGATTTATTGTAGAGATGAGGTCTCACCAAGTTGCCCAGGTGTGTCTCGAACCTGCGGGCTCAGGCAATTCACTCACCTCAACCTCCCAAGGCATGGGATTACAGGCTGAGTCACCGAGCCCAGCTGATGTTTATTTTTAAATCATAGTATATTGACTTTATAAACTTTATTTTACAAAACTTGGCTGCGAGACATACTATAACCCTGTATTGAAAGATGTTGACAAATATGGGTTTCCAAGATTTGTTATTAGATTTTTGGTACAGATTTTTTTTTTTTAAAGTCATGGATTCAAAAATAAAAATTAAATGAAAGCGAACTTTTTTCTTTTAATAACTTAAAAAAATTGGACTCAGATTTGTTTCATCCTAAATAATGCAAAAGATTACATGAATTTGTAATTTTCTTGAATGTTTTGTCCTATATTCATGATTTTAACCTTTGCATTAAATACTGTTTCACCTACTTTGTCACTTGAATGAAGAGATGTAGCATATAACTAAATCAATTTAAATAACGGTTCAATTGTTAAACATTAGCTAAACTATGCCTTGGACATATCCTATTGCGCTGCTTTAGAAAACAATGTGAAGTAAGTGCCTATTCTTATCAGTTCTGCATATTTATACAGATTTGTGGGAGTAACCATTGCTGGTTATTAAATAGCAATGATGATGCTGTTGATGATTTTGGTGATGAAGATAATGGCAGCTTTCCCAGAACCATACACCTAGCCACAGTTAGAACCAGGTTTCAAATCTCTGCTCCCATAGAGTCCTTTTCCCTTCCCTGTATAGAAGAGAGAAAATAGAGATGTTTTGTTTAATTGGCTTGCCTATATTTTATTATTAGCAAGGTAAGGTGGACTAATACACCATTTCATCATAGATTAATTATTAAGTCTCATGTCTCCTCATGCAGAATATCACTATGCTAGACATTAAATCTCCTGAATTTATTAATCTTGCATAGCTGAAACTTTACCCTTTGACCAACATTTTTCCATTTTCCCTCACCTCCTAGCCTGTGGCAACCACTGTTCTACCTACTTTCTGCTTCTATTTGTTCATTTTTTTTTTTTAAGAGTCTACATGTAAGTGAAATCATATGGTACTTTGCTCTCTGTTTCTGGCTTATTCTACTTAGTATAATGCCCTCCAGGTTAATCCGTGCTGTCAAAATGACAGTAATTCCCTTTCTAAGGACTGGGTAATTTAAATAATTCCTTTTTTAGTTCCATTGTATGCCACACTTTCTTCATCCATTCATCCATAGATGGACTTTTATCTCATACCACATAAAAATCAAGTCAAAATAAAGACTTACATGTAAGACCTGAAACTACTAGAAGAAAACATAGTAAAAAAAAGCTCTTGACCTTAGTCTAGACAATGCTTTCTTTTTAATATGGCACCAAAAGCACAAACAATAAAAGCAAAAATAGACAAATGAGATTACATCAAACTAAAAAGTCTCTCCACAGAAAAAGAAGCCATCAGTAAAGAGACAGTCTAGGGAATGAGAGTAAAGAGTAAAGAGACAGTCTAGGGAATGGGAGTAAATATTTGCAAACCATAGATCTGATAAGATAATACCCAAAATATATCAAAGACTCAAACGACTCAACAGAAAAAAAAATAAGCAAAGGATCCTAACAGATATTTTCAAAAAGATATATACATGGTCAACAAATATTTGTAAAAATGTTCAACATTGCTAATCATCAGATAATATAAATTAAAACCAAAGTGAGATTCCATCTCATTCCTGTTAGAATAGCTATTATCAAAAAGACAAATGTTAATGATGAGGATGTGGAGAAAAGAGAACTCTAACACACTGTTGGTAGAAATATAAATTGGTATAACCATCATAAACAGAAAGTCTGAAGTTTTCTCAAAAAATTAAAAATAGCTCTACCATGTGATCCAGCAATTCCACTACTGGGCATATATCCAAAGGAAATGAAATCAGTATGTGGAAGGGATATCTGCACTTTCATGTTTATTACAGCATTATTCACAATTGTCAAAATATAATATCTGTTTGTTAAAAGTAGGATAAACTAAATGTCAAATCTGTACTGAGATAATATCTTTAATAATATTTCTGATAATTTTAACATTTTTATGTAAAATACATGGAAAATTGTAAATTTGAAAAATAAAACTGATAGATATTTTTGGTATTCTAAGAAGATTTAAATTGACTTTTAGAGTATTTTATAGCTTTCATATTTTTTATTCTAATATAATACTATGTACTTTCAATTCATCATCTACTTTACTTCTTTACTTAATTTTTTATACTACTTGTAACTGATTTGTCTATGAATCTTTCACTAGACTGTCAACTTCTTGAGAAAAGAGTCTATGTCTTTTTTACTCCTAAGAATGGTAGCTTTGATGTTTAGCAAAAGTGTATAGTAGATGTTACATAAGATTGGTTGAATAAATGAGTTAATTACAATGATGATTTCTATAACATGCAAAGCAATTTGACAAGTATTTTTAGACATCAGGATCTGGTTCAGATTTAGTAGACATAATGAGTACTCTCTGTGCATCAATTATAATAAGTAGACTGTGAGAGGTCCTTTAAATTCTTAAGTCAAATTTGGTCTCAGAATTTTGAGTACATGAGATTTCTCTATATAGCTTAATTATTAATGATTATATTAGTGTTTGTTTGAAAAGGCTCTCTGATGTTCTTTAAAGACCAAGAATTCTTTTTCATCTGCTTCAAAAAAGAAAAAGTAAAAAGAACGCTGTAAACTAGTTCTCTGAATCAGAGAATAAATATTGAATGTCAGAACTTCAGACTATGCATCTTTAATGAGCTCTAAGTCCAGAGAAAATATGTTCCAGTAATAGCCCAGAAAATGTGAAAACTTAGATGGTCACTGACCTTTTCTAGCCAACCAAATTAGGCATTTTGATCATATAAATTATTAATTTCTTCTGCAAAACGAAGTCACCTACTTCAATATCTAATTCCAATGTTACTATTGTTTTATTATTAATAAATATACTTATTTACATTATGCACAACCATTAAAAAGTCAACTATCTATAATGCATTTGCATATTACATGAATTTGAGGTCAGAATACTACGTTTTACCATTGACAGTTGTGCTATTTATGGAGAATCATTTATCCATAAAACCAAATAAAAGTCAATCTTTTATCTGTGAAAATCAGAAAATAGCTGCATAGAAAACTATCTGGCAGAAGCAAAGACATAGTAGATATTGATTTAAATGAAAGAAGGTATACACTTAAATTTGTGTTCTTAGTATTAGCTATCATTTTAAAATTAGAAGCATAACTTATACTCATAGAATATTAAAGATATACACATAGGGATACTCCAGAACAACTCTCTGATTTTTTTTTTCAGATGAAAAGTCTGAAATCCTCCCTGTTAAGTAATTTATTAGATCTCTTTCTAATAAATTAGGGTCAGAGAGAAAATTAAAATAAATAAAAATTTATTTTCCAGATACAGGATAATTCCACTCAATTATCATTAAATGAGAAACCCATTTTTAAAAAAATTATAGTAATATCAATATTATTGATAATGTCAAGATTAATGGATGCCCATTAATTCTGAAACACTTTTAAACTTGAGGTTTCTATAATGTGCAAATTCACCCAATTTATTATACTTCTCTGAGCTTCTATTTAAAAACTCACTTTTCACTAAAGATTATAGATATGACTATTTTGGCTAAGAAACTAGATTGAACACAATATTGGTTATTAAAAAAAAATATTTTTTGAGTTGGGGTCACTGTCACCCAGGCTGGGGTGCAGTGGCAATATCATGGCTCACCGCAGCCTCTACCTCCTGGATTCAGGCGATTCTTCCACCTCAGTCTCACGAATAGCTGGGACTACAGGTGTATATCGCCACTACTGGTTAATTTTCTTTTTTCTTGTGGAGACGAGGTCTCACTATGTTGCCTAGGTTGGTCTTGCATGCCTGGGCTCAAGTAATCCTCCCACCTCAGCCTCTCAAAGTTCTGGGATTACAGACATGAGCCATGCACCTGGTCTATTGTTTTGCCTCAATGAATTTATTATTTCAGTAGTTCTATTTACTACCTCAAAGATTTTTTTTTAAATTCTCAGACTGTCCTATTATCTTTATAGTCTACTACTATTTCATTAGTCCAAATACACTCATATCTCCTTTTTAGATAGAATTTGGAGAATTTAAAAACTTTTTCAAGTAGACAATTTTCTCAGAACTGCCTATGCTGAACATATTTTGACATAATAAACTCTAGTTTTAATCTATTTGTTTATGCTTTTGGAGGGAAATGTTTATTATCAGTAAATTCAGTGAGACACTTTGTGAAATTATATAGGACATTGTTTTCCTATTTATTTAGGAGGGGTTTCCTGGAGGTATATTTTTGAAGATTACTGATTTAGACATGGTAGTGAGATAGTCTTCTATGTTTTATGAACCTTATTGTTTCCAAGGGATAGTGAAAGAACAAGAGAACTAGGAATGTATGTTCTAAAAAACTCATTTTGGACTCATGAATAATGGAATTTTTCTTTAAAGCTAGCTAATATTTTCTTTAGGAGAAATCCCTGGCTCATAATTCTTGCCAAAATTAATTCAGATTAACTATAGAAGATGGAGAAGAAAATAAAGCTAATGAATATTATCTTGGCAGTAAGAAAAGTTTTGAATGCAAAAGTGAAAATTATAAAGCAGAAGATTTATGCAATTGACTATAAAATTAGACTTCTACACATAAAAATCGATTCATAAAATCAAGTTTCATGTAAAGCTAGAAAAATTTAATTTAACAAACATATAAAGCATTAACATATTTTGGTCTGAACTATGAAAATAATTAAAAATATCTTAGCAAATGAAAACAATAGAATAAGATAAAGCAACATAGGAACAATAATGCACATAAATTGTATGTATTTTTATAACTTTCCATGAAGTAAAAAGATAGATTATAAGAATGGCATATAAAGTATGCATGCTTTTTAACCAAAAATCTAAATCATTTAATCTTTATATGGTAAGATTAAGTGTTGTCTAAACTTTTAACAAAGAATCCATTTTTTTTGCAATATTGCATTCTTTTTTTAATGATAGTAATGACAATCTTAATTTTTAAAATCTACAAACATCATAAAAAGGAAAGATAGGTTAGTGTGTAGAAAATCTTAAAAATTGGAAGCCCTGTTCAATCATGACTCCATAATAAAAAAACATAAAAGTAAAATGTGTAAATTCGTCTGCTTAACAGGGTATATCAATAGTCACAAAAAATTTAACTTGAAGTTAAAATCTTGCCCTTAAGATTAAATATGGCCGGGCTCAGTGGCTCAGCCTGTAATCCCATGCTTTGGGAGGCTGAGGTGAGTGGATTGCCTGAGCTCGCAGGTTCGAGACCTGCCTGGGCAACCTGGCGAGACCTCATCTCTACAATAAATCAAAAAATCAGCCAGGCATGGTAACGTGTGCCTGTAATTCCGGCTACTCGGAAGGCTGAGGTGGAAGGATCGCTGGAGTCCAGTGGGTCGAGGTTGCAGTGACCAGGAGCGGCCACTGCATTCCAGTCTGGGCATCAGAGTGAGACTCCAACTCAAAAAAAAAAAAAGATTAAATATGTATCAGACAGCTGAATATGAATAAATATTTGACATTGCAACAAGAAACATTTCAATGGTAATGAAAATATTAATTTTAAAATCTTTAAATACCATAATGATAATTAAGTGTTAAATAGTTAAATCTGCAGAGAAATAGATTGATGGCCGTTACTAAATATAAATAGGTAACTAAATATCACACTAGGAAAAAAGATCTTTGCACTCTTTTTAAACAACAAGTTTGTAAAAATTAAGCAGTAACACATACAGAATTATGGAGAGCAAAGCAAGCATAATCCTAATATTTGTAAAAACTTTTGGTGCTGTAATTTACAACATAAATGAAACATTCAAAAAGCTTTAAAATCTGCATGTAATTATTAGTTAAGAAGGCATATTGTGGGACAGTGTTATTTTTCTTCCTAAGTCAATAACACAGTGTATAATATACAAAGGACTTTTAAACTGCCTTGTCTTATATTCATACAAAAATGATTTAAAATGAGATGAAATGGCAACAAGGCCATGCTCAAAAAAGTCCTTGAAAAAGTGACAGTCTTAACACTATATACCATGGAAAATAATCGACATACTAAAAGTCATTTTGGCCTTCAGGAAACGTATTTTCTAAAACTTGCTTAAAGATTTCTAGCTTATGATCCTTGTGACTGCATGCTGTTTATTACATAATATCTGCTGTAAAGATCCTCCTTACCATTTCACTTCAGAAAAAATGCTGTAATTGGTGTATTTGAAGTTGAGGTAGAGCTAGAAATTCTGAGATAATATCTTTTAGTCTTGGAATCTAATTACCTTTGGTTTTTTGTTTGTTTTATTTATTCATTCATTCATTCATTTGCTTTCTACCATATCTCTGTAGGATAATTTCTCAATCTCAGCACTCAGCACGGTTGGCATTTTGGGCTGGGTGGTTCTTGGTTGTGGGGCCTGTCCTATACATTTTGTAATACCTGTGTATTATAATATGTTTAGTGGGTCCCCTATCCTTTACCCACTAGATGCCAGCAACTTGTCTTCCTTCCCTCATCATAATTGTGCCAAGCAACAATGTCTAGTTTTTGCCCAATTTCTTTGGATGGGCAAAATCTCCACTGGTCCAAAGCTCTCATTGAGCAAAAGTATAAGGACATGTTTAAGAAATAGTTTTGTAAAGAAGAAAGTTCATAATTAAAATTTAGAAAAATATTTAGTCCAAGAAACAATTTTTGAAGTGTAAATATTAGTATTTAGAAAATATTTGCTTCAACCAATGCACAATTCTAGTTTTCAGAGTTGCATCCATCATCACCGTCACCCAAATCTTTAAATTCAGGAGTTGAGGAGAACTGTTTACTTTAGGCAATTACTATAAGAGAGAAAGGGCAGTTTTAAGAATTTGTGGCAACATAAAATTCTTTTGTATTCTATACTATACCGGAAGGCATTAATAAAAATTTATTTCTCCTTTTTTCTTAGTTGAAAGTATGTCTGTAGCATCATAGGTGTTCCTAACTATATAAGTAATGCAGAGGTGGACAGATCTATAAAGGACCAGATAGTAAATGATTTAGGCCTTGCAAACCAGAAGTTTTCATTACAAATATTTGACACTGCCATTGTAGAATTTAAGCAGTGATAGACAATACATAAATAAATCTGAATGTGTTCTAATGAAACTTAATTATACCCCACATCTTGAAAATAAATGAAGCTTTATTAACAAAAGCAGGCAGCAGGTCAGATTTAATTTACAGGTCATTTTTTGCTAAGCCCTATAATAAATTATTGCTTCTTATAATGCCACATCTTATAATTTTACTGTTAAATTTTTAGTAATGAAATTAGTAGTAAGTTCATTTAGTACATTGTTATACTTCTTTGTGTATCACAGTTGTGTATTTCATGAAGAAGATATTTGAGATTGTTGGCTTCAACTTTGGATTACTATTAATTTTTGCACATACCCATTTGGCATATATAGCAAAAATGAATATAAGTTAATATGTAGAACACACATACAGACACATAGATGTACATGTAAACAACTGGAATTGATATTATTTGCTCTTTTTTTAACCTTTTAAAAATATTTATATTTCTAGAATGACTAGACTATACAACATCATTGTAATTCAAAATAAACAGTATTGTTTCTTTAAAGAAAAGAAAAAAAGAGTCTTATTTGGGAAATAAGATTGACAATTCCATAATTTTCTATTAGAATATTCAGCTTATGTGTTTTGGAGCATGAAGTAATTATATATATTATAATATTGAAAAAATAACAAATCTTGAATGAAGTTTTAAAAATATATGAATATGCCCAATCTCCAAATTTACAATCATAAACCTTCTAAGTATTCATAAATTCAATCTGAGATGCTGACATTCAATTTTTGTTTTTTGTTGTTGTTGTTGTTTTCTGTTTGTTTGTTTTGGTTTTTTTGTTTTGTTTTGTTTGAGCTGGAGTCTCTGTCGCCCAGACTGGAGTGCAGTGCCGCTTCCGGCCACCGCAGCCTCGACCTGCTGGGCTCCGGCGATCCTTCCGCCTCAGCCTTCCAAGTAGCCAGAATTACAGGCATGCGCTACCACGCCCGGCTGATTTTTTTTATTTATTGTAGAGATGAGGCGTCGCTGCCCAGGTGGGTCTCAATCCCGCGGGCTCAGGCAATCCACTCACCTCAGCCTCCCAAAGGCGTGGGATTATAGGCTGAGCCACCGAGCCTGGCTGACATTCATTTTTTTAAAAAATTTCTTTTCACACACATGTGGGTATGTGTGTATGTTTCTACAAATCTTGTTTCTGGTATCAACTTCACTCCTTCTGCCTTTCCTTCTCCTTCTGCCAAACTGAATTCTTCACTAGTTCTTTTAGAAAGATTCTGTTGACAGTAAAGTTGTTTTATTTCGTATTTCAAGAAATAACTTGTTTTTTAACTTAGTTGTGACCATAGTTGAGGAAATAATTTTATACTGTAGTTACTTTTCCTTTTAACTTTGAAAATGTTCTTTTTGTGACTTCTGCATTTGTAATGTAAAATTGTCAACTTGACCTGTGTTTTTGTTAAGAGCAGCATTAGGAAATGTATTTTAAATTTTGTTCCTACTAAATAATATTATTTGTATCCCTACTGAACAAACATACGTTAGATAATGGAACCAAAACTTACGCCTCTACTAATTTTTCCTTGAAAGTATTTTTGATTCTCCCTAAAACTTATTCCTTCCCAAGTCTTCCCTATTTCAGTAAATGGCAGACAAATTTATCCAGTTGCTCATGACAAAAATCATTCTTGACCCCTTTATTTTTCTCATATCCACATCTATGACATAATTCTATTGACTTTACCTTAAAAATATATTGTAAATCTGGACAATCTTCACCACCTTCATTGATAGACACTATCATCTGTGGCTCAACTTCTGCAACCACTTAGCTGGTCATTCTGCCCCAACTTTTATTTCCTATCATCAACACCCACCCCACTTCATCTGGTAGCAGTCAAAATTGTGATTTTTAAAAAATATTGCATTTAGAATAAGATTCAAAATGTTCACGATGTGACCTATACTTACTCATAAGATTTACCACACATCTGTTTCACTACTCTCATTGTCCATAGCTCTCTCGGGTTTTCCAGGACAGTGTTTGAGGTTCCTTGGAAACACCAGACCTCTTCTCAGTTCAGGATATTTTCACTTGTTTGTTCTTTTGCCTATAAGAACTTCACCCTGATAACTGCAGGGCTCTTTCCTTGACTGTATTAATCTCTCTTCTAATTTAAAACTCAGAATAGCTTTACCTAACCACTCAGTCTCTAAAATAACACTCTCTAGTCAACATCCTGATTGAATTTTTCATGGTATTATATGCAACTGACTATACACAAACACACACACAGCAAATACACGCATACATATATATCATCTATATCTCTTGCTGGAGATATAATTTTTTGTTTTGCCAGTAGAAGGCAAAGGCAAGGAGAGCAAGGGCTTTTTGACTATTGAAATATTCTCAGGAATTAGAAAAATGCCTGGATCACAGCAAGTACTCAATTAGATATTTGTTTAGTAAATGAATAAATTTTGTATCAAACTTTTGAGCCTATAATCCCAACACTTTTGGAGGCCATGGCAAGAGGACCGCCTGAGCCCATAGTGAGACCTCATCTCTGCAATAAATAAAAAAATTAGCTGGGCATGTAGCCCCAGCTACTTGGAAGACTGAGGCAGAAGGATCACCTGAGACCATCAGTTCAAGGCTGTGGTAGCCACATTTGTGCCACTGCACCCCATCCTGGGTGACAGGGTAAGACTCCGACTCAAAAAAAAATAAAATTGTTGAGCCATTTTGGATGAAAAACTTAATTTCAGTTCTCAGCAATAAACTGAACTGGTTTTTATATATTATAATATGTTTTAGTAGTTCAATATTTGTTTTGTTTTTTTACATATACATGAAGAATAAGCAATTCATTCTCTTAGAGGAATACAGTAATCAGTTAAACTAAAAGTCTTCATTACATAAATATAATTAAGCTTATGTCTCCTTCTCTGTTAGTCTGTAAACTTTAATCACATAAAGTTGTTATGGATATTCACAATTAGATATATTTAAGATATATTGATTTAAATTGCAGACCATGTGGTACATCAATTGCAGAGACATAGTCATTCTCCACAGTAGCTAGCACTATGATAAAAAGAGCTTGTGTGAGATGGCATGGACAGAGAAAACACAAGGTTTCCAGTAAGAGAGCGAAACCAAAAGACACAAGGACAGATACTCTGAACTGCCCATCTCATTTTGTCTAGGCTACCTCTCCTAGCTGTTTTTAAGTAGCATGCTTCAGAAGGAATAGAAGCGGGGATTTATCTAAGGAGCATTAATAAGCCTCTCAAGCCGTACTGGGGAAGCCAGATAGTCTAGAATCATTTAGATAGCTAGTTCTTTTTTAATAAAATAAAAATCATAGTTGCTTAATATTACAACCATATTGCTAATGGTATTGTAAAAAGTTATCTGGAATTAATGCCCTTGAATGATTTTTCTTTTTCATTTTTTTCATAATCAATAATTTTTATTATGGTTTTTGTGGGCTACAGTTAAGGGTTAGGTGTACAATTACATTTCATTCAGGCACCCTGTTGATAAGAGGTGTTTCCCCATCCGCAGACAGATATTTGCTACTGTTAATCCATCTCCCTCCGCCCCATAGTTTTGCAGTACCGTCAGTTATTTTCTTATAGTATTACATTGGATGTTCAAGGCCCATTTTATGAGTGAGAATATGTGATACTCCAATCTTTGTTTCTGTGAGATGTCTCTCAGTATTTTTTTTTTTTTTGAGTTGGAGTCTCACTCTGTCGCCCAGACTGGAGTGCAGTGGCCGCTCCCGGCCACCGCAACCTTGACCTGCTGGGCTCCGGCGATCCTTCCGCCTCAGCCTTCCAAGTAGCCGGAATTACAGGCATGCGCTACCATGCCCAGCTGATTTTTTTTATTTATTGTAGAGATGAGGTCTCACCGCCCAGGCAGGTCTTGAACCCGCGGGCTCAGGCAATCCACTCACCTCAGCCTCCCAAAGGCGCGGGATTATAGACTGAGCCACCAAGCCACCAAGCCCAGCTGTCACTCAGTATTATAGACTCTAGTTCCTTCCAGATTGCTGCGAAATTCATGATTTTGTTCTTTTTTATGACTGCGTAGTATTCCATCGTGTATATGTACCACATTTTTTTAATCCAGTCCTCTTTTGATGGGCAGCATGGTTGTTTCCAGGTTCTTGCTATTGTGAACAACGCTGCGATAAACATACATGTCCAAGTATCTTTTTTATAGAGTGATTTGAGTTCTTCAGGATATATTACCAGTAGGGGATTGTGGGGTCATATGGGAGGTTGATATTTAGAGCTTTTAGGAATAGCCACACTGTTTTCCACTGAGGTTGCACTGGTTTATACTCCCACCAACAGTGTAGAAGTGTTCCCTTTTCGCCATACCCTCTCCAGCAGCTGTTATTTTTTGAGTTGTTGATAATTGCCATTCTGACTGGAGGTAGGTGGTATCTCAGTGTGGTTTTGTTTTGCATCTCCCTGATGATTAGTGAGGTTGAAAATTTCTTCATGTGTTTGTTGGCTGCTCGTATGTCCTCTTTTGTGAAGTGTCTGTTCATATCTTTTGCCCATTTTATAATGGGGTTGTTTGTTTTTTTCTTTTCAGCACATTTGAGTTCCTTGTAGATCCAGGATGTTAAGCCTTTGTCAGACCTGGCATTGGCAAATACTTTTTCCCAGTCTGTAGGCTGTCTCCCTGCTCTCTTGATGGTTTCTTTGGCCTGCAGAAGCTTGTCAGTTTAATAAGGTCCCACTTGTCTATCTTCTCTCTTATGACCTGTGGGTTTCAGGTTTTGTTCAGGAATTGGAGGCCAGTTCCAATTTCCATGAGGGTATTTCCTTCATTTTCTAAGGTTCTTATGGTTTGAGGTTTTACATTTAGATCTCTGATCCATTTGGATTTAACCTTTGTGCATCGGGATAGATAGGGGTCCTGTTTCAATCTTCTGCATGTGGTCAGCCAGTGTTCCCAGCACCATTTACTGAATAGGTTCTCCTCTCCCCAGTGATAGGTGGTGGAGGCCTTGTCGAAGATGAGTTGGTTGAGAAATTGAGGTTTTGCTTCTGGAATCTCAATTCTATTCCATTGATCGATATGCCTGTTCCTATACCAATACCAAGCTGTTTTGATGATTGTAACTTTATAGTAAAGTTTGAAGTCTGGTAATGTGATAAAACCTGCTTTGTTTTTTTTGCTGAAGATTGTTCTGGCTATTCTTGGATGTTTGTGTTTCAATATGAATTCTTGTGTTGTCTTTTCTAGGTCTCAGAAGAAAGTTGCTGGTAATTTGATGGGTATTGCATTGAATTTGTAGATTGCCTTAGGTAAGATGGACATCTTCACAATGTTGATTCTTCCAATCCATGAGCATGGGATATTTTTCCACTTGTTTGTGTCATCTTTGATTTCTTTGAGCAGTGTTTTGTAATTTTCATTGTAAAGGTCTTTCACGTCTCTGGTTAGGAAGATGCCAAGGTATTTCATTTTTTTTGTGGCTATTGTGAATGGAATTGTGTTTTTTATTTGGGTTTCTGTTTATTATTGGTGTCGAGAAATGCGAATGTCTTTTGTACAGTTATTTTGTATCCTGTGACTTTGCCAAAGGGCTTTATCAGCGTAAGGAGGTTTTTGACAGATTCTCTTGGGTTTTCAAGGTACACAATCATATCATCTGCAAAGAGAAATAACTTGACTTGCTCTTTTCCTATTTGGATACCCCTAATTGCCTCTTCTTCTCTGATTGCTCGAGCCAGGGCTTCCAATACTATGTTGAACAGGAGGGGTGAGAGTGGTCATCCTTGTCTTGTTCCAGTTTTCAGGGGAAATGGTTCCAATTTTTGTCCATTTAGGAGTATGCTGGCTGTGGGTTTCTCATAGATGGCTTTTACTATTTTGAGGTATGTTCCCCGTATGCCTAGATTTTCAAGGGTTTTTATCAAGAAGTAGTGCTGGATTTTATCAAAAGCTTTTTCTGCATCTAATGATATAATCATGTGTTTTTTGTTTTGACGTCTGTTGATGTATTTAATTACATTTATGGTTTTACAGATGTTGAACCAGCCTTGCATCCCAGGAATGAAGCCTACTTGGTCATGACGGATGATTTTTGAGATGTATTGCTGAATTCGGGTTGCTAGGATCTTGTTGAGAATTTTAGCATCTATGTTCATCAAAGATATTGGCCTGTAGTTCTCTTTCTTTGTTGGATCTTTACCTGGCTTGGGTATCAATGTGATGTTGGCTTCGTAAAATGATTTGAGGAGAGTTCCATCTTTTTCAATCACCTGGAATACCTTCAGTAGGTTTGGTATAAGCTTCTCCTTAAATGTCCTGTAGAATTCTGCTGGAAAGCCATCTGGATCAGGGGTTTTTTTTTTGTAGGAAGTTTTCTTATTACGTAGTCAATTTCCTTGATTGTTATTGGTCTATTTAGGGTCTCAATTTCTTCTTGTTCCAACCTAGGTAGGTTGTGTGATGTCAGAAAGTCCTCCATTTTCTTAAGTTTTTCAAGTTTGTTTCCATACAAGCGTACGTAGTAGTCTCTAATGATCTTTTGTATTTCTTCAGGGTCAGATGTGACTTCATCTTTTGTGTTTCTGATTGTGTTTATTTGGTTTTTTTCTTGTTTTTTCTTGGTCACTCTATCTAGTGGACTATCAATCTTGTTTATCCTTTGAAGAACCTGCTTTTTGTTTCATTGGTTTTTTGTATTATCTTTTTGTCTTCTATGTCCTAGATTTGGGCTTTTATTTTGGTGATCTAGATTCTTCTGCTGAAATTAGGGTTTTTGTGGTCTTGCTTTTCCAACTTTCTTAGGTGGCTTGTTAGGCTGTTAATTTGTGTTCCTTTCATTTTCTTCTTGTGTGTTTGTAGGGATATAAATTCCCCTCTTACTGCAGCTTTTAAGGCGCCCAGAGATTTTGGTAAGATGTTTTTTTATTTTCATTTGTTTCCAGGTATCTTTTGATCTCGGTTTTGATTTCATCATTGACCCAGGAGTTGTTTAGCATCATGCTGTTTAGTGTCCATGTCTTTGTGGATTTTGGGGGGATCTTGGTGGTGTTAATGTTTATTTTTACTCCACTGTGGTTCAAGAAAGTGCATAGTAGAATTTCAGTCCTTTTAAATTTGCTTATGCTTGATTTGTGGCCAATTACATGGTCGATCTTAGAATACGTTCCATGCAGTGATGAGTAGAATGTGTATTCTGTGGTCTTTGGATGGCGTGTTCTGTAGGTAACAATTAAGTCCATTTGGTCCAGAGTCACATTGAGGTTTCAGATCTCCTTACTGATTTTTGGTCCTGATAATCTGTCTAGGATTGTGAGTGGGGTATTAAAGTCTCCAGTTATGATGGTGTTGGAGTCAATATCTATCTTTAGTTTTCCTAGAAGTTGCTTTATGAAAGTTGGCACATCTATGTTGGGTGCATATATCTTTAGGATAGATATTTCTTGTTGATGGAGTGAACCTTCTATCATTATGTAGTGGCCCTCTGTATCTTTTTTTAAATTTTTGATAGCTTAAATAGTATTTTGTCTGAAATTAGAATCGCAACTCCTCCTTTATTTTGTATTCCACTCATCTGAAAATTTGTTTTCCATCCTCTTACTTTGAGTCTGTGGGTGTCCTTTCTAGTGAGGTGAGTCTCTTGAAGGCAATAGATTGCTGCCTGATGATATTTTATCCATTTTGTCATTCTATGTTTTTTCAGTGGTGCATTTAGTCCATTCACATTTAGGCTAATAATTGAAATGCAAGGGTTGATCCCTGTCATAAGGCTCTTACAGAGTTGTTCCTGTTTGTTTGTTGTCTTTCTTTGGGTTTTGGAGTTGGCTCATGTGTGTTTTTAATCTTTTGCCTGTTCTTGTGAAGAATGTTGTTGTTCTTTTTTCTTTTTCTTCTGTGTTCAGTACTTTCTTAAGTGTTTCTTATAGAGGTGGTCTGGTGGCACCGTAGGTTCTTAGGGATTGGATATCTGGAAAAGATTTCAATTCTCCCTCATTAATGAAGCTTAGTTTGGCTGGGTAGGTTATTCTTGGTTGAAATTGTTTATCTTTTAGAACTATGAAGATAGGGCTCCAGGCTCTCCTAGCCTGAAGGGATCTGTGGATAAATCTGCTGCTATTCTAATTGACCTTCCCTGGTAGGTAGTCTGGCCTTTTTCTCTTGCTGCCTTTAGGATTTTTCCTTTTATAGCTACTTTGTTTAGGCGAATCATTATGTGTCTGGGAGTTGGTCTTCTCATTTGAGTCTTGCACGGGTTCTCTGAATCTCTTGTGTTTGAATTTTTTCATCCTTGATGAGATAAGGGAAGTTTTCTTGCATGATTTCATGAAATATTTGTTCCAGTGTGGCTTCTGTTTCTCTCTCTGCCTCAGAAAGCCCAATTACTCTCAGGTTTGGTCTCTTGAAGTGATCACTCATCTCTTGCAGGCTTTGTTCTGTCTTTTTGAGCTTCTTTTCTATGCTTTTGACAGTTTGGGTTAGGTCTGTGTTTTGGTCTTCAAGTTCTGGGATTCTTCTGCTTGGCTAATTCTGCTTTCCATGCTTATTAGTCTGTTATTCATTTCCATCACAGTATTCTTTACTGCTGTTATTTCTTACATCAGCTCCTTCCTATTTTCCTCTTGTCTCCTCTCAATTTTTTTAATCCTCTCCATTAATGTTTTGATGTCTGGGTTTGTTGCATGCGACCAGTCATTTTGTGGGCTCTTCATTGTTTGTGTTCAAGAATCTGTTTTCTCAATGTCTGATCTCCCAGGGGTCTGTGTGAGACCTATATTCTTCTTTTGGTTTTTCTTCATTTGTGCAGTTTTTCCCCCTCCCTACTTTTTCCTTCCCTCCACGTCACCATCTTCTTTAATTCAGTTATTCAGGGGTAAAGGGATTGGTTTTACTTCTGTTTGTTCAATCTCCTATTCTTTATGTATGCCCTCTTACTTTGTTTAATTCTGGAGTTGCACTGTAGGTTGGTGGTGGTCCTTTTTGCAATTTCAAGATTTACTTAAGGGGGGAGCTGTGATTCAAAATCTATCTGCAGGTCCTAGTATTCACTGACAGGTGTGTGGATAATCTGGAACCCACTTTCCACTGCCTTGGAATCTGTCCATGCAGTGGGGCTATAGGTTTACTCCTTGAAATAAAATGTGGTTAGCAGAGGGAAGAGAATGGAGCAGACAGTGGGTTGACGAGGGGGTTGGAGAGGTAGAGGAGTAAGGGGGGGAACAAACGAGTGTGCCAACAAATGGAGAAAGAGACCTATGCTGAAACAGATAAAAACAATAGACAACAGCTACAGATGAACCAACTCCCATACAAAAAATAAAAATAATACATATAGTGATGCTAACACACAAGCTAATCAAACACCTTATTGGTGTGTGCTGTCCTCTATACAAAGATATAGTTTACGGAGAGAAGAAAAGTGAAGAAAACGAAGAGGGAAAAAAAAGGAACAATACAGTAGGAATAGAATTAAGTCATTAAACTAACAGTATCAATGAAGCACACTCTGAGACTTTTCATTTAAGTCCAATGTCTTTTCAGTTCTGATTTCTAACTTTCTTTTCAAGTTGGTAAATTAGTTTGCAGTTAGGGTCAGTTGCCCCTGGTCTGCTGTGAAGGACAGATCAGATCACCCTCCGTTCACCACTCTGGCCTATGTCTTTTTCAAACTTATTTCTCCCGTTTCAGTGTTGTTACCTTGAATCGCCAGCAGGTGGTGCTATCTCAGCTACTCCCCCAGAAGGGGTGGGGCCGGACAGGAACCGGCAGAGACTGGAGATGGATGCCTGCCTCAGGGCAGATGGCAGGAGATTCATGGTGGGCAGGATGTCTCGGTCGCAGGAGAGGTGGCAGCGATCCCAGCAGATCTTCCCTGAAGAGGCTTCAAGGACTGAAGTCGTGGATTGCCTCCAGCCTGGGTGGTGCGATGTGCTACCGGCGGCGGCGGCGGTGGCGTCTGCGCTGCAGTGGCTGTTCAGTCCACTGCTATGCCCCAGCGGTGGCAATGGCCGAGCTCTGTATGAAGAGCAGGCTGCAATGTTGGGGTCCACAGCCCCTGGGGAGAGAGTCAGAGACCCACTGCAGTTCTCCTTTGCAGAGGGTTTCACAGACCAGGTTGCTCCATCACCATCTTGCCAGAAGTCCCCTGATTTTTCTTTATGATCTTCTTAGTTGATGCTGGAATGTATGTGTATACTCACAAAGCAGCTAAGCAAATGTTTTAATCACACTTAGGGTTCATAGTGGCTCTAATGTAAATTGTAGTATGGCTACTTCAAGTTTTCAAAAAATATAACTCATCTTGAATTTTTGAAAATCATGCTAACTATTCTAATGGATTTTTTTAAAAACATAACCCTAAAACAATTTACACTTTTTAAATTTCTTCACTTGAACTATGCAAGGTCTTTAGTTCTTCAGGTTTAGAATTATCTAATTTTTAATTATCATTTATAGAAGATTTAATTTAAATATGATGTAATACTTAGTACAAAATTATTCAAAGATTCATCACTTTTCAGAGTGAGCAAAATTGCATGTATATTGAGCTGGGCTCGGTGGCTCAGCCTGTAATCCCGCGCCTTTGGGAGACTGAGGTGAGTGGATTACCTGAGCCCGCGGGTTCGAGACCCGCCTGGGCAACGAGACCTCATCTCTACAATAAATCAAAAAATCAGCCAGGCGTGGTAGTGCATGCCTGTAATTCCGGCTACTCGGAAGGCTGAGGTGGAAGGATCACCGGAGCCCAGCAGGTGGAGGCTGCAGTGGCCGGGAGCAGCTACTGCACTCCAGTCTGGGCAACAGAGTGAGACTCCAACTCAAAAAAAAAAAAAATTGCATGTATAATTAATTGTACCATAAACTCATCAATTAGTTTCTCAAATAATTGACTGAATATATTGAAGTTAATCAATAATGGATGAAATTTGCATAAAGTTATTTAGGTTTGGCTCAGAGTTTCTCAAACTTTAAAATAAATGAAAACCACTGGGATCTTGTAAAATGCAAGTTCTGATTCCGGTGTTTGCTGGGCCCTGGGCACCTGCTCTTCCAAGGAGCTCTTACTCAGGGGATGCACTGCGGGTTGACTGGCCAGGACCTGGTGGATTCAGTGGATAGAGCCTATTTTTTTCTGGTTTTCTCACTAAAAATTGACAAATATATAAGTATTAATACAAAATCTGTGTAACTATTCAGATGTTGTCCAAAAAAAACCAGTGTTTTAACATTATCTAATAAGTAGGTCAATTCTTCATTATTATTCTGCTATTTCAATGTAAGATAGATAGAGCTATGTATATCTCATTGCCTCATTTCTTCATCTCAGGAGGAAACACATTCTATCTGTTAAAACTGAAAATGAAACAGATAAACAAATTGGTATACTATCAGTATTCTCCTCTTTATATATTTTAATACTTAAAGCTATCTCTATGGTATAGCAGAAAACGCAAATGGCATTTCCATTTAAATGTATAAGTAGGGTGCTGTTTTATTTGGCTAAGATGAAAATAAGGGACATCCAGAGAATATAGTGATTTAAAAATTGAATTTTTCCTGGGGCCTGTTGCATGAAAGCACTAAGCACCTTTCAATGTATGCTAATTGAATTGGACCTACAAAAGAGTTTCAGGAATTAAAAAAAAAAAAAATCAGCATAATGATTCCCTTTGGATGCCATTTCACAATCTTATCACAGAAAATATTCTATAAACATGTGAATTCATTTTTATAAAATATCTGTATAATTGTGAGAAAGCAGTGAAAACAGGTGACACAAGTATTGCCTTAAGGTCTTATTTATACAGACAGCACATGTATAGAAAAAAAATCACTAGGAATTTAAAAATAATTAACTTTTGCCAATCATTCTTTGATAGTTGAATGGATTTTCTTTGGTATGTTTATATTTTTCTGAAATTTTGAATGAATAATTACAAAACTGTCATTTCTTTCCTAAAAGATTCTCCCATTGAAGAACCAAAGACCTATCAATGCTTTGTTGACATAGAGTTAACTCAGGATACTTGAAATGATTTCAACAAAGGCACCTTTTGCTATTTAAAAGCAATTACTTGCTTGTTGCTATAGTGATTGCTAGAAGAGCACGCACATTTGCCTTGTAACCGCCTATGGGTCAAACAAAAGTCATGAATGTTCTTCATTTTCATTTTTAAAACTGTTAAAGCAAGCTTTTCACTAATAAGTCCCAGATATAAATAATGTGCTACAAGCCTGTGTTGTTTAAAAAATGATCTCCTATGCTTGAAGTGGGTAGTAACCACTGTATTATATTGCACACTTTAAAGAGAAAATTTTAAAGAAGGGGATAATCCTGTCAGTGTAAAAAATAAATTTGATGTGAGGTATTAATAAGCAAGTGATGAAAGAAAAACTAAAATCACTCATTATCCTAATAATAATTAAGTATGTGGCTGGCTAATTTCTATTATCTTCCAGATTATTTTTCTGGATTCATTTAATACCCATGTATTATAAATAAAGTAATCATAAATGAAGCAACAGCTACTAAAGCCTCCTAAATTAAAGATTCTCCCATCCCTCAATGCTGTAATTGGATGTTGGATTTCTCTGACATTTAGTAAATGTATATTCCAACCCAATATTTTTTATAAAAACATCAGGTGCACTGAAATAGACTTATTAGGAAGTGACTGTGTTTGTGTGTGTGTATGTATGTTATATGTTTTCCATATATATGTACAGATATACATATACACATATCCACACCCACGAGGAGGCACCCAAAAAACCTGGAATTATCTTTTGGAGGTCAGGCCTGTTATAGTACAGGCTTCCCCTCCTAGGAAAGTGTTCTAGGAATCTATCGGCATCAGTGCACTACTAACATTGTTTTCAGGCTGTGCAGCTTAAGTGAATTTTGGGGGAGATTCATTCAGCACGTTTGTCCATTAAGTTTTGTTTTGTTTTGTTTTGAGACTCTTTTAACACATTTGCCCATTTCTTGATGGATAATTTACACAAAGAACCCACCCACACCGCACAGAGTGTTCAGCAGTTTTTACCAAAAACAGCCTGGCCTTCATGTTCCATACTTCCTATTCACCTGATCTTGCCCCAAGCGACTTTTCTTGGCTTTCCTGGATGAAAAACTGTCTCAAAGAGAAATGTTTTGCTGATGTGGAAGAGGTGAAACAAAGAACAGCGAAGCACTGAAAGGCATCAAAATTGACAGTTCAGAAACTGTTTTGAGCAGTGGAAAAACTGGATAGTTGTATTGCATAAAACAGAGAGTACTTTGAAGGTGACTGAAGTTTAAACATGTAAGAATAAACACACAATTCTTTTTTAAGATGTGGGGTACAATTCAGGGATAGGTATACAAACATTGATTATGCAGGTACCCTTATTGATGAGATGTGCTCCTCCCTCCCCTAGCAGTTTCCCTCAACTGCCAATCCTACCTTCCCTTCCCTGGCAGTTTCCCACTACTGCCAGTCCCTTTCTTTTTTTTTTTTTTTTTGAGTTGGAGTCTCTGTCGCCCAGACTGGAGTGCAGTGGCTGCTTCCGGCCACCGCAGCCTCTACCTGCTGGGCTCCGGCGATCCTTCCGCCTCAGTCTTCCGAGTAGCCAGAATTACAGGCATGCGTTACCACGCCCGGCTGATTTTTTGATTTATTGTAGAGATGAGGTCTCGCTGCCCAGGCGGGTCTCGAACCCGCAGGCTCAGGAAATCCACTCACCTCAGCCTCCCAAAGGCGCAGGATTACAGGCTGAGCCACCGAGCCCGGTGGCCAGTCCCTTTCTTATAGCAAATACACAACATTTTAAGTAAATAAATTCCAGGTTTTTTGATGCCCCTAATATAGACACAATTGTATTTTATGTAATTAATTTTATATATATATTCGAATTATGTTATTTTCCACATTCAATATACTTCTGTAGTTACCTACAAATATGCAAAAATATGCACAAAAGAAAGTACCATTCTACCACAGAAAATCTTTTTTGCTACGCACTTGAGGAATTTCTAAATTTTTGACCACTATTGATGATAACTAGTCCAAATAAATTCAGTATTAAAATAAAAATATAGGATGTCATAGAAAGGCATAAGAAGTGTATATTGGATGTCTCCTGTTTGTAAATTTGAAATCAGGTGAAGTCAGCTACATTTTGAGAAGTTTTTTTCATAAATTTAACTATAAAACCAGAGGAGAAGAAAATTAAAATTTATGAGTGGGCAGAGTTTATCCTGGAATATAAAAAGAGGTGTAGTTGCCATAGGAGAAATCCCTCATGCCATGTGTTAGCATTGCCTTTCCTTAGCCATCTCCACTTAATCTCCATCCTGTGGAGAGGATGTAGGGGCTTTTCATCATTAAAACTGTGTAGAAAATGAAATATGACACTTAAAAATCAACTTAAAAATTGAGAAACATGACAAATTTGTGTATTCTATAACATGGGTCACATTATTTTTAAAATAATTATAGTAGTACCCTTGTCATCTTCCAGTATGTGTGTTTGTGTCTCTCCACTTGAGATCTTTTGCTGGTGATGTGGGGAGGCAGAGGGGAGGCCAAGACTTACGGTTTGAATGCATGAATATCTGTGCAGGAATCTGCTTTGAGGGAACATTTTCCTAGGTATCCCCAACAACTCACATAAGATGCTGCATCTGCCTTTGAAGGGTAGTCGTAGCTATTGAGTGCTCCATACTTTGTCAGAAGTAAGAACTTAATGTGATCAATGGAATGAGGAAGGTGATTCGAGGATTTCTCAAATCAAACATGTAACAGCTTATGGAGAAGAGATCATTTATTAAGAAGGCTGATCGCTGAACACTGTGTTCCTCAGAACCAACGTTACCTAAATTCCAACTGAGTCAGCCCCTGAGAGATGCTGTCTGGATACTGGCAAGAGTGGAGAGGAGGAAGCTCTGAGAGTTCTCCTCTCACTTTCTGAGTTAGCAGCTGCTGTAGCAGCGGCTGCCTGCCCTCCATGGCTCCAACTCTCATAGAACATAGCTCCAGCTTCCATTCGGGGACTGGGGCTGCTTCCTGTGACACCATAATTTCCCTTTCTCTCTCCAGTCTAGGAGTGGTCAATGGTTTCTGTAATTACTAATATCTAGGTTCCCTTACTCTCCTCTGACTCCTCCTCAAATCCTTCTTTATCTTCTTAACCAACCCTTTGAGCTGGATTCACTTTGTTGCAACCCTTTGTTTTCCTTGTTATGCCATGATGAAAATAGTGAAAGTTCAACTACGTGTAGTATTATACCTGATTCTATGAGCTTGTTCCAAATTATATATTCTCTCAGTCAGTGTATGGGTTTAAAAGAAAAATCTTCAAATTAAGTGGAAGGCTGTGGTTTTGTTTTAGAGACTCAAATGGTCATAAATTACAAGAGTCACATTAATTGGTGAACAATCCAAGACAATTTGACATATAACTTGATGAGACTTATCAGTATTTCACACACAGTTTTGAAGATAATACTCCCTATGACATCTGCCTGTATACCTAACATATTCTAGACATGCATAAGAAATTAAGAAATCTGAATCTGCCTAAGAGACTGTGTGCTTATCAAGGAAAATACAGCATTTTAGAACAAGAAGTATAGAGTTTGAGTACTGAACCTGTTTCTTTTTTTGTTTCTTTTATTTTGAAGATGTGGGATACAATTCAGCGTTAGGTATACTAATGTTCATTATGCAAGTACCCTTGTTGATGAGGTGTGCCCCTGCCCGGCAGTTTTCCACTACTGCCAATCCCTTTCTTATAGTATTACGATAATTGTTCAAGGACCACTTATGAGTGAGAACCTGTGATACTCAGCTCACAGCAAATTGGATGGACTTAGAATCTACAATACTAAGCAACTTTCTGAAATTCTGTGGTACCTTAGATCTCTTAGTCTCTCTAGACTTCAGTTTTCATGTGAATATAAGAGAGTTAGTCCTCATAAGTTCTTGTGATATGCCTGTTACTATTCCCATTTTTTAGCATAAAAAACTGATAAATTATTTTATTATCTGAAGTTCAACTTCCAATAACTAGTATGTAGCTGAGGTGGATTTTAAATTTCTTAAATCCTTGAATTTATAAATGTTTATTTGCAAATAGTATTTTGTAAAGTTGTTTAATGGTCTCTGCTAACTAGATTGTATTAACCCTTTTAATTTTACCACAAATATTTCAAACCATTTTCAGATAGCAAAATTTTAAATAAATAGAATTTAAATTTATAATGCCACAATTGTCATTTGAATTTTGAAAAGATTTGCAGATCCAAATAAAATTCGTTCAGTAAAATGTTTCTCTATAAAGTGATATCATTATTATAACTCTAGGAAAAAATCAATTTATTTAAGTATCTCTTATTTAGACAAATCTAACTGAAATAAATATGTAATTAAGATAATCGACCTGATTTTTAATAGTGAATTCTCAGAAGCCTGTTTTTTTCATCATTAATTGTAAATTTTATTTTTGAGCCTTTTCTCATCTTTTGTGATTTAGATGATGCTGGACATTCAAAGGAAAATCTGAACCTTAAAAGGCTCTGGGTATTGGTGTAGCTTATAATTCTCCTTTAAAATGAAAAGCTATAAACTAATGGCAATAAAAAAAAATTACCTGTTCTTTGTGGCAGTGTGTCAGATGGTAGACTTTAAAGGACAAGGACTGGTGAGAGCCAAAATCTACTCAACCATGAAAGTTATGTGACTCAATTAAAGAGTGATCACAGCATTCCCTTTTGAACTAAGTCATCAATTTCTTAGTACAGAGAGGGACTTATGCCTAATGCAGTTATTTGCTATGGTATATAACTGTAAATACATGGGCTCTTTGGTAAGAAGATGAAAACAAGAAATGAAACAGAAATATTGCCTCAGAACCTCTTCTAAAATATGACAGTGAAATCTCTCTCAAGGGAATAGTGTGGCCCCTATTATCCTTAAAAGTACAAGCACTGTCTCTCTTTCCTTGAAGGGAGTCTTCCAGGTCAGAGAGTAAATGTCTGATATTCTTGAAAAGCGCTCAATTATTTATTCTGTCCTTTTATATTCTTTTATAATTATACTTCCTTTATTCCTCTTATATGTAAAATTGGGCATTGCTTTAATCTCAATTTGGAATGGCTTTAATCTCAATTTAACCCTTGTCCCAAAGAGGACAAAACTCAGAAAACCTACTCTGACAATAATTTTATCCCACATTCAATTAAAAGGAGTGTTCAGCAGTAAATTTTAGCTGCCCCAAGTTCCCTGAAACTACATGTCTTCTCTATTCAAATGCTTTCTACTCAGGTAAATGCTAGAGTTATGTCTTAGTTAATAACACAAGATAATTGAAAGGTTTTTTTCTCCCTAAGGGAAGAAGCATCATACAAACATCAGTAATGCTAGGACTTCTAAGTAGGTCGAAAAATAAATTGTAAGTGTGGAACACAGTTCTGGGGTACATTTTGGGAGCAGATGTTTGCATAGATTACTTTAAGACTAAGTCATAAAGGTCACTGTGACAACAATATTAATTTGATCATATAAATGAAAAAAAGTGTTCAAGTGAGACAGTTATTTTTCTTTCTTGATGGAAAACTGAACATGTTGATTTACTCATCAAAATTCAAAGGTGGACTATTTCATTATATATGACAACTAATATTCAAAGCTTTCTGTTTTCTATTTATCTTTGCATTTTAACAAACTATGAGTGCAGGTTCAAAAATAATATATTTTATACAGATAAAAAAGTGATGGCACTTTTTAGAATAGTGTGTGAACTGAATAAATATAAATGATGAATCACATTTTTTAATGAAAAGGTCTTTCTTGCTGAGAGCATTTCCCAATTTAGTGACTTGTTTCTGACTGCATAAAATAAAAGCAGGATAGTTTTCTAGATAATATGCAAAACTTCACAATTACAAAATATCTCCATGTACATTACCATTTTTTCATTCTCATGAATCTATACAAAGTAGAAAATGCAGGCATTTTTAATTCTCATTTGCAAATATAGAAACTGTGGCTCAGTAAGATGGAGCAGGCCACATGGTCGTAAACAGCAGAAATGGGAAAAGAATCTGACTCTTCTGAAATATCAGTGGATTAGGAAGGTGAATGGCAGAGTTGAAGGAATAGAAAACCAGTGTGAGCCAGGTACAGTTGCTCATACTCGTAATCCTGACATTTTGGGAGGGGACGGTGAGAGGATTGCTTGAGGCTAGGAGTTTGAGATCAGCCTGGGCAACATAGCAAGACCCCGTTTCTACAAAAATAATTTTAACAAATTAGCAGAGCATCATGGTACATATCTGTAGTACCAGCTATTTAGGAGGTTGAGGCAGGAGGATCATTTGAATTCAGCAGTTGGAGGCAAAAGTGAGCTGTGATCATGCCACTCACTCAAACCTGGGCAACAGAGCAAGACCCTGTCTCTTAAAAATAAAAATTAAATGAAAAGAAAGCAATTATGAAAGGGAAGAAAAGAGGGCAGTGATACGTGAAGAAATAATATAAAATATATGTTTGAGTCTTCTGAAAGAATGTAATAGAAAGTTCTAATTGACAAATCATAACTTGTGGGTTAAGAGCCCAGTGGTGATGAGGTGCTGTTTGGAGTGGATGACCATTCTTTCCTCTAAGCAAATAATAAGTAGGAGAAAAAGGTAAATTGAGAAAAATCTCAAGAGTTATATTTTGATTGGCTAAACATATATTCTTTTTAAAATGCTGCTGGAAATCTACAATAAGAATAATGAATAAAGGTATTTCTTCTTGAAAACGTGGCATTTCTAAGTACAAAACAGAGCTGCCTTGGGTACAGGTGTCATGAACACTATGACACTAATTGAAAAGCGGTCTGGTGACCCACCTGCTCTGGAGCAGGTCAATCATTGATGGAGTAGAGATCATTGCCTTGGTCAAGGCCAAAATCTGTCAGACTTATTCAGGCTTAATCGATGTGCAAGACAAACTGTGTGTTAGGCATTTTGAGTTTATAAGAAATCAAATGAATTTAGGATTATTCCAATTTGTGGGAGTATATTGGAGAGACACATAGGAGGGTGAAAATAGAAAAATAAACTCCACAGCCATGGAGCAACACATCCATTTTAGGGTCAGTGCAGGTCTGAGAATCATTTCCTTAGCTGCGGGTATCTCTCGATTTTCTGCCTCCCTGTTAATTCTTTTTGTATCACATTCACTTCCTAAATCAGAAGGTATTACTGGTGAAGTTCATTGCCATTTAGTATGAAATTGTCATGTCAGGTCACTTCAATTAGGTATTAGACAACCTTGTAGATGGACTTTGGCATCAATTTTTATTGGCTTTATCCTGTGTGGATGTGGAGTTTACAAAGCAGAATAGACTATGTATAACTAATGACCTTACATTGCTTTCCTGAATATGTGGCTGCTGACATTGCTTTCTCACGAGAAAATTGTGGGATTGGCAGTGAAAGAGAGACTATAGGTCCTGCTCAGGTTTGGTGAGCTACTTGAGCAGAGACAAGCAAAAAAGGGACTAGAGAATGCAATAGGAATTTTCCCCATGGGATTTAAAGTTACTTCCTCAGCTGCAGGCAGCTGACAGCAGCCTTTTATCTGGAAAAGATTTTGCCTGATATTTTCTCAAACTCCAGAAAATCATTGCACTTGTCAGTGAAGCTGAAAAGACAGGCTCTTTGATGTGTTGTAGCAACTTGGAAACCGCTCCTCTCTTTTCAATTGTCAGGGTGGGAGGAAACCGTTCAACATGGATCTTCACAGAAGATTATTTCAGGACACAATTGTCCTAGAAGTCTAAGATGTAAATGTGTCCAAGGCCAAAGGCATTATTAGAATCTGAACTCTTTAGGGAATTGAAGTAAAGGGCAAACTTTGTTCACTCATTCTGCTGGTGTGAATGAGGACATACACATCAGTTGGGAAGGTAGTGTGAAAAAGTGAAAACTTTCAATAGGTTCTATGTCATGTTCCAACTCCAACCAAAGGCAGTGACTTCTTGGAATTCTCCCTTGAGAAAAATTTCTTTCCCCTGCAGTGGCATTGACAGCATCTGCCTCACCCTAAACCTACCCAATGAAATCTACACTTTTCAAACCTGTGGCAAAATACTCAAAACATAAAATTTGCCAGCTTAAGTAATTTTAAGTATAAAGTTCATTTATGTTTAGTATATTAACATTTTCATGCATCCGGTTTCTAAAACTTTTTTTATCTTGCAAAACTGAAACTCCATACACATTAAATAATAACCGCAACGTGTACAAAACTTGAAGCTATGATGGAAAATGAAATCAGTCAGTCATAAAAAGACAATTACTGTATGATTCCACTTATAGACGATCTATATTTTAACAAGATTGTCAGGTGTTTCTTTTGAACACTAGAACACTAATTTAGGGCACATCTGGACTTAGCAGGTGTGAACATCATAAAAAGTTAGCGGCACAATAACTAGATGTTTTATTTCTGGTGGAACAGAAAGAACACAAATGGTTCTGTTTTGTAATCATAGTTCTATTGCTTACTACCATTTGGTAATGGGAATTTCTTTAAGCTCACTAAGCCTCACTTTAAAAAATCTGTAATATGGTCATAATAAAATCCCATTATAGATTTTTTTTTCCATGATGGTTAAAGGAGATGCATGTTGAGCATTTATTGCAGGCCTTGGATGCAGTAAGTGCACTCAGTCAATAATTTATTGGTACTGTTACCTGAGTGAAAAATACTATCACCCCAGCCTTTCAAGTGCATTCTGTACTATAGTAAAATAATGAGTCCTTGAAATTTACAGAATCTTGACCTCAAAGAGGGGACATTCTCGAATAAGCATAAAGAACTTGATTTAAGGACATGGAAGCTATGAAAAGCAAAAAACTGTACAGTTTCTAATAAACTTGAGAGCCGTCTTTATAAAAAAACTTAATAAATGTACCTCACCCAATTATAGAATTTGCCTCTTTCTGGATCCAGAAAGAAAATATCAATGATCAATTCAGAAATCTACAGCAATTATTTAAAGTAATTCAACTATAATTATCAAAAGATTTTTAAGTAGCATATTTTTCTTCGAATAAAATATGAACTAATTTGACTCAGTTATTTATTCCTGGAAACAAAAATTTGATAACCATGTCAACATCAACATATCTCAAGCTTAAATAATAATTCAATTTCCTTAGGCTGCATCATCACAAGCACCAACCAAAATTTTCATCTTTTATTGCATCATTACAAATGCGATGCTGGATAAACTTTTTGCCAAAAATTTCCTGAACAAAATTTTTGTGCATCCCAGCTATTCACTTAGTAGCTGTTTAATCATGGAATGTGGTATAGACCTGATACTTATTAAGTCTCTTAACCAATGTGCCTAAAGCCAATATTTTAGTAGCCAGAATCGTGCCTGGGGTCTCTTAATCAATAACTAATCTATTTTTCAAAGTAGGTTCTTACTTATGAATGCTCAATTTTCATTTGATTTGCAAACTTAAAAAAAAATTATCCCAGAGGTGGTAATAATGGAAAGTCAAGAAAAACCGTAACATTAGGTTTATCATAGACCAAGAGTTTTATTCCAGAGGGTTAAGAACAAGAAAGTACATGAAAATTAAAATAATACAATTGTAAAAAAATACTTCTCAGGGACACAACACAACCAAGTTCTCATGATGAGGTCTCTAAAAAATACTTTGGTGTACTGTACAAAAGAGGTTTGAGTTCAGTAGAGATCTGATGAATGACTCAAAAGAGCCATAAATGGCCAAGTTAAATATTATGGTGACAGGTATTGAGGGGAAATCCATGGGAATAAAAATTTGTGTTTTACTGTCAAAGAAATAGGAACTACAAAACAAAAGTAACAACTGCTGCTTTTTAAAAAATCAAAGTGTATTGATTTAACCATGAGTTGAACAAAATACATTTTACAAAGAGACACATAATTTTAGCTCTAATACCGAAACAAATGTATATCAATTTAGGAAAATCACTCTTGGTCAAAATGGCATATTAGATTAAAAATCATACTTAACTAAAGATTTGTAGCTATTTACAAAAAATATATGCTTGTGTGTATGTAAAAGAATAAATGTAATAATATATATTATTGTTAATAAGTACAGCTTTAAGCACATTGCATGATATTTGCAATATGAGCCTAATGATAAATGCTATTTCTCATTCTTTTACTAAATTTCCTCTTCCATTTGTAAAGATCCTGATAACTATATGAATGGTTCCATCCACTTTTCAAGTGAGTGAGATGTAGCTCTATGAACTACCAAACACAATTCAAAGGAAATATATAAATATTAATTTGGAAAAATGGTAGATTTTTAAATGAAAAACAAACATATATGCTGACCAAATGCAGACCTTTTAAAATGTCAAGTCACTCATTTTGCTACTCTATTGCACTGAATTGACTCTTAAAATGAGTTTCAATGTTGAACCATCTAATAATACCTCTAACTGGCATAATGTTGTGAAGTTACATCCCTCAACAAATAATTTGTTCAGAAATTTCTGCTGACAGTAAGGTAGATGATCTCTGTTACATAGTTCATTAGGAAGGTCTTTTTCCCTCGCCATTTCATTACATTTTTTTTTCTTTATGCTCATTCTCCTGAATCAATTAAGAGTGCTGCAGATAAGAAAAATCTATTCATACAGAATTATAAATTACTTATTATTGGTGAGTATACCTTTTCTTATCAAAAAGACAAGAAATAAATAAAAGTATAGCCTAGAATTTGCTTTTCATATGATTTTAACATATTTTGCAAATATAAAAATAGGTGCTTAATTATGTTTAATGACATTGAGCTGATATATGATGTTTGACAGAAAACAAATATAATTTTTTGAAATTTGTGTTCTCATCAATCAATTTAATTGAGCAACGAATTAAAAATAAATTTAAGCTATAAATAAATCAATTGTAAAATGATTAATATAATGATACTAGGCTTCACTTAAAGTTTCAGATATTTTATTTTATTTGAATTTAATATTAATTGACATTTCAATAAATTAAAATGATAAACAAATGAGTAAATACTTAAGATAGCATACTCCTAAAAAAGCTAGAGAATCATTTCAATTCATCAATGCTTTCATGGAAACATGTGAATTTGAATTTTGTTATTGTACCAAGGTTATTTTTGGTACAAAAATTTAGTATCTACAGTAAATGTTCTTTTATTCTCCAACATGATTTATTTAATGCTTCGTTTGACATATTGAAATATTTATTCATTTATTATTATATAACTCATATAGTGGTTTTATGATATTATTAAGCAGACGGTGAGAGAAACAATAGCATTCTAAGGCCTTAAAATCTATTTTTGAAAATTATCAGACTTAAAAATAGCTTTTATTCATTAATGGTCAAAAATATTCCCAGGCATTTTGGGAGTTGATGAGGTTGGGGTGCAAGAAAAAAGGAACTTCCTTACATAGAGGTTGGGAAGGCAATAGATTCAACAGGGAAGATATACAATATAATACCAAGCACTGAACTACATCTCAAACTAAAACAATGAACAAGGTCAGGCAAGACCAAAGGGGGAGTTTGATAGATAACATCCAAAAGAAATTCACTGAGAAAAAATAAGTTGTGTGTGTGTGTTTGTGTGTGTGTGTTTGTCTGTGTCTGCACAAAATGGACGTTGAAAAAGATCTGAACAGTTCTATTGTATATCAGTTTGCCTTTATCACTAGCTCACTATTGGTTGATTTTGTGATGGCAAACCATCGTTAAAAAAAAAGTCACATTCCTCAGAATGTGTTGAATTAAGCAAGCCATTGGGTGAGCATTTTACTGTATCAGAAATTAGGACTAATAAGTGTGAAACTAATTAGTTAAAGAGTCAAAATCTAGTAGTATAGGTTGATGATGAAACCAGATGGAATTAAAATATCTGCAAGTCAAAGATTAAAAGTCAAACTAAAAGAAAGAGAATGAGGAAGAAAAGCAATACTGACAAGGAAACACGTAGTCAGGAGGGAAGCAGGACAGAAGCAAAAGGGAAAAATGAAAATACAGAAAAAATATATGTATATATGTAAGATGTTTGGCTTACTTTGGTTTATTTACTGAATGATTAATGTAAACTGAAAGACCTTATTAAGAAACATGATATCTTTCACAAAGTGGATGATATTATCTTATTTATTTGTTTATTTCAAAAAGCACATTTTGTATTTATGTCCTCTGATGATACACATACATTTTTAAACATTTGGTAGAGAAAAACCAAGAAAAATAAATAAATAAATAAATTGAGAAAATCAGTTAGTAACTAATTTAAACACTTTAAAACCAAGGAAAGAAAAAAGAAAACAAATATTATGACCATGCTAAATTTGTATGCATTTAATTTTATTTTTATACTATTTTTATAATTTACATAAACTAAATTTACATTTTATAATTTACATTTGCTTGCTTAATTCAACACATCTAAGGGCTTCAGTTTGGTGATTTTTGGCAATTGCATATGCCCATATAACTCACAAAATACAATAGAAAATATTTCCATCATAGCAAAAAGTTCTCTTTTCTGATTCTCTAATGAATTGTACCCCTGCTCCAGCAACTTTATAAATTCAAAAATTATAATTATGTACACTCTTCCTCTCTTTGTCTTCTGGTCATATATTTTACTTTTACATGTCATATAAACCCTTTAATTTATTGTGATGTTTAGCCAATTAAATTTCTTTTAAATAATCTTAAACATATGTATGTATATGCCTCTGTGTGTATGTATGTGTATATATGTATGTATATGTGTGTGTTATGAAAATTGTCCTTTCTGCTTCACCACATATGTACATTTTGGGCTCTTGATTTTTATCTGGGGCTTTAGGTTTTTGCCTGATATTATTTTCCTTTAGCCTGAGAACTTCTTTTCGTAATTCTTATATTGTAAATATGCTAGTGATAAATTATCCCAGCTTTTTATTTTTTGCCTAAAAAAGTTTTCATTTCTTCTTTCTTTTTGAAAGACATAGATATAGAATTTTTAACAGATAGTTTGTTCCAGTGTCTTATAGTCTCATTGCTTTTTTAGATCCTTGTTTGTACAAATTTGGGGGGTACAAGTGTAATTTTGTCATGTGCATAGATTAGATAGTGGTAAAGTCAGGGCTTTTATGGTATCCATCACTCAACTAGCATAGGTTGTACTCATTAATTAATTTTCCATCATTTTAGGCCTTTGTCTCATCATTCAGTCAATCATGAGTCTTACGTTCTTAAATTAATTAATTAATTCCCTCATGATTACATTAATTAATTCTTACATTACATTCTTACATCCCATGATGAAATGTGTCTTCCTTCTTGCTGCCTTTAAATTTCTTCTTTTCTTTTTTTTCTGTTTCAAAATATTTTCTGTTGTGTTTTGTGTGGCATATGGGCACACAGAATTGCATATGAATATCCCAGGTTTTCTTTATGCTTTATAGACAACTGCAAGTTTTCCAAATTCTGGGACATCTCTCTCTCTCTCTCTCTCTCTCTCTCTCTCTCTCTCTCTCTCTCTCTCTCTCTCTGCTTTGGAGTCTGGCTGATCACTGGAGGGTTCTATTGTTTCCAGTCTCACCAGGTTTTCTGAACATTTCAAGATCTCTCTGTATTGCAGCCCTGTCTCTAGACTTTGGAAGGCTCCTGCAGTGAGTTCAATGAAAATCCCAGTTGCCTGGTGGAAATTATTTTCCCTCTCCTGCTTTACACCCACCTATTTAAGACTGCAGCCATGGATACAGTGAAGCCCAGAGCACCTTGAAAGAATTTCTCTCTATTCACTGACATGACTCCAGCCTTTGCGTCATCTCAGTGTCCACAGTGAAGGCCTATGGGAAGGAGTTGTGAGTGGGCATAGACTACTCCATGGTCAAGTTAGCTTGAAATTCTAATCTACCACTGTCACTGCATGGACATCACACACACATATATTAAAATTTTAATTAAATTTAAATTAATTACATTTAAATTTTATTTTTATTAAATTTTAATTTTAATTAATTTAATTAATGCTTAAAACATTTTAACCTGGGTATAATACAAATTTTCCCTTTCTCTGTGTCAATTCCAAGGGATAAAAGCAGTTATTAGGTAATTTATTTCTAAAGCTGGCAATATTCACAATTTGTTCTTATTCTTAGGATGGGAGTAATGGTCTCATAAGACTTTCCGTATCCTTAGTTTTTCTTTTATTGACTGCTTAAGATAGTGGAAGAATATATTAATAAATGTGAGAGCTGTCTCATGTTAAATCGCTTCTAATTTCCCTTGCTTCTTGGCTATTTTAGATAAGTCCTTCTTCTATGGCATGAGAAATAACTCAATTTAGTTTTGAAATTGCCCTTAATCACAAAAGTTTGGCAATCTCTTCAATTTTACAAGCTTATCAAATGTTAAAAGGTGGCATGTCAGAAGAACCAGAAAGTAGCAGAGATAGCTCAGAAAATGAATATAGCTGGAAGGAATTTCTTGTGACAAATTGTGGATTAATTAAGTTTGGAAAGGATTTCCTTTTAGTTTTTAGAATCTCAGAGTGTTGTAATTCTCCTTGGTTTTGAAGAAAATAAGGAAAGCAGGACCAATGAATGATATTAACTTTAGTGAGATTTTTTTAAACTCCTTACTCCCTAGCCAGATCTTGTTTTTCAAGGTTAGAAATATAAGGGTTATTATATCCCTTATAGCTTATAACTAAACAAGTAGAAGTAAGCAACCACCACAACAAAATAATTAAGGGTTATTAATTAATATTTTTATACCGAATTTTGCTTTGCAACTTACAAAAATAAAAATGTCTCACAATAAAATTATGTCATAAATCTCCAAGTTATTAAATCAATATTATACTTGTAAAATATGGTTAAAAGCTATTGCATAAATTTTCCTTTTATTTTTCTGAAAAATATTTATTACCAAGCAAAATTTTAATTCATTTGATACATCTAGGAATCCATAGATCTGAAAATATAAACATGCATTTGTCTGGAAAGAGTAACAGAGAAATAAATACAGATTTTATCTTAGACTTCAGTTATGTAAACATTTACTCTTTTCACTTCCTAAGTCTTCTGTTCATTAAATACTTAATGAAAATCCTAGACATTTTGGCAATTTTAAGTTATTATTATTTGTCTGAAGCAATGCATTTGTATAAAGTTTTTAAAATTAAAGATTTACTTATTTCTTAGTGTCAGTTATTCACACAGAAATGGTCACTGTACTAAAAGGAGAAGAAAATAAATACCAGAAATTAATTCAATATAAAACATGGACTGCATATGGAAATGTTGGGCTATCAGGGATGTATACTTCTTGCTTCTCCCCTAAAGAGTAGAAATACCCATGCACATATTTCAGGCTTGCTTTCCACTCATAAAATCACCCCCCCCCACACACACACACACATACATACCTTTTTTTTTTTTCTTGCATAAGATTCTAGGATTCCATCTCAATTCTTTCTGTTGGAACTTATTTCTCCATTTATGTTTCATACACTTCGAGACTTTTTTTTTATAGTACTTAACGTGTTCTATTTGGAACCGTCAGCAGTTCTGCAAACTTATTTTCTGCTTTAGGTTTGTAAGCTTCCTACAGCTGAACACTAGTATTCCTTTTTGTTTTAACATGAACTCATATACCACTGATAATGCACCAAACAATGTTCTAAGTGCTTTAAGTTCATTCATTGAATCACATAACAATTTTACTACATAGGTACTATAATTGTCCCCATAAGACAATTGTCATCCATCTTTTAATCCTTATAGTACCTGGCACATAAAAGATGTTCATTAAATGTTGAATTAAGCCACAGCCATTTACTTAATGAATAAACATTTATTTAATGTCAGTGTTCTTAGAACTTCATTAGATTGTGTGGATTATAAAAATTATTAATCTAGTTCTCAACTTCATGATTCAGTCTAAGATAATGGCCCAAACAGAATAATGACCACTTTTCCTAGAAAGTGGAGGTGTGTCAGGATATTATCAAGAACGGAGATTATGTATAAATCGGTATTTACAGATATTCAATAAACCACTAAGAGGATGTCAAGCATTGTAAGCAGAGAAGAAAGAGAGTTGTCACATACTTGAAGAATTAAAAAGTTTGTTAGGGCCAAACCATTTAATGAAATACATAAGCAGAGCAAGAAGAGGTAGGCATGGGTTTCATTGTTGACTGCCTTCTTTGATATACAAAGCAGATCAGACTTGTGATGTAAGTTTTCAAAAATGTGTCCTAGGGAAAACCAGTTCTGTGTGGTGTTTCATGGGACGACAAATGATTTGAACAAAAACAGAAAGCTTTTTAGGATCAAATCATTTCAAGGAATTCTATATACAAGCCAACAGACACATGAAAAAATGCTCAGCCTCACTCATCATCAGAGAAATGCAAATCAAAACCACACTGAGATACCGCCTAACCCCGGTAAGAATGGTCATCATTAATAAAACAAACAAGCCGGGCTCGGTGGCTCAGCCTGTAATCCCGCACCTTGGGAGGGTGAGGTGAGTGGAATGCCTGACCCCACGGGTTCGAGACCCGCCTGGGCAACTTGGCGAGACCTCATCTCTACAATAAATCAAAAATTAGCTGGGTGTGGTAGCGCGTGCCTGTAGTTCCAGCTAGTTGGAAGGCTGAGGCGGAAGGATCGCCAGAGCCCAGCAGGTCGAGGCTGCAGTGGCCAGTCTGGGCGACAGAGTGAGACTCCAACTCAAAAAATAATAACAAACAAATAAATAAATAAATAAATAAAACAGATGCTGGTGAGAATGCGGAGAAAAAGGAATGCTTCTGGGAATGCAAACTAGTGCAGCCTCTTTGGAAGACAGTGTGGCGGTATCTGAAAGAACTAGAAATTGACCTTCCATATGACCCAGCAATCCTCCTATTGGGAATATACCCAGAGGAACTCAAATCGTTCTACAAAAAAGATACCTACACACACATGTTTGTTGCAGCTCTATTCACAATAGCCAAAACATGAAACCAGCTGTACTGCCCACTGAAGCTAGACTGGATTAAAAAAAATGCAGTACATAGATGCAATGGAATAATATGCAGTCATAAAGAAGGACAAACATATGGACTTTGCAGCGACTTGGATGAATTTAGTCTATCGTACTCAGTGATCTGTCACAGAAACAAAGAACAGAGTGCCATATGTTCTCACTCTTCAGCAGATCTTGAACAACTATAAGAAAGGGGATTGGCAGTGGTGAGAAATTGGTGGGGGGCGGATGGCAGATGAGGGAAACTGCCAGGGGAGGGAGGGGCACACCTCATCAACAAGGCTACCTGCATAATGAACATTTGTATACTTAATCCTGAATTGTATCCCACATCTTTAAAAAAAAGAAATTCTATATACTATTATATATCTTGCTCTTGAAAGACAAAGCACATTACATTTCTTAGAGAAATTGCAGTGTAAGAAAACTTTTTATTGTTGTTTAACACAATTTCCATATATTTTTGATGATAGAACAGATTTTTAGAGTGTCTTCAATTAATGTCTATAGAACAAACTTGAGAAAACAATGTTGTAAGATTTTCACCAAATCTGTAGCATGATCAGACGAGTATTCTAGAAGGATCTGCATTGGGGTAGAATACAAATGGTTTAAAACAGGCAAAGATAAAGGTAGCTGGTAGGAGTTACTTATTCATTAGTCACCCAGGAGTGATTATAGAGAGATACTGAGGGCTCTCTAAGGTAGCTGAGATGAGTGGGTGAAGGCATTTTAAGATAATTCAAAAAGTTCTTAGTACTCAACAAGTAAAAAGGAAGAGGACTTTCAGAATTTTAGCATGAATGACTAGGTAGATTTTTTTGCCATAAACTCTGATTAAAAAAAAAAAAATCCAGGGCTACACACATTCCAGAAGAAAGGTAACAATTAAATATTGACATATAAATTTGAGTCCATGTGGACCATTGGATAGAGAAATCTAGGAGACAGCTCGTTCTCAAGGAGTGGATGAGGTCAGGAGGGAGAAAAAGAGAAGAATGCTGGTAGTAAGAGCCAGAAAGAAAACTATGTAGTAAGAGCTTGCAACAGAAAAGGGGGCAAGGGAGCAGGTAGAGATGGAGAAGTAAAGGAAGGAAATGGTTCCTGAAAAGAGAAGACTGAAAAGTCCTTGGCAGAGAGCAGATGCCGGGGAGGAGATTCTGGGAGGAATAAGACAGGAACACTTATCAGTAAATGAAGAGAAGTGGTGAATGGGAAAATCTGGAGGAACATGAAATATACCGCGGTTTTCATACTTGAGGAAAATTCATTACAGATTATTTCTCAGAGTCATTCAAATTGCTGATGAAATGTAGTAGGATTCATAGTTTATCATATGTACTAATTTTTTTTTCTTTTTAATTTTTTATTTTGAAGATGTGGAGTACAATTCAGTGTTAGGTACACAAATGTTCATTATGCAGGTGCTCTGTTGATGACGATGTGTGTCACCACCTCCCCTGGCAGTTTCCCACTACTGCCAATCCCACCACCCTCCCCCCTCCACTGGCAGTTTTCAACTACTGCCAATCCTTTTCTTATAGTATTATGATGTTTGTTCAAGGTCCACTTATGAGTGATGACGTGTGATACTCAGTTCTTTATGTGATAGATCACTCAGTATTATACACTCTAAGTTCATCCAAGTTGCTGTGAGGTTCATAATTGTGACCTTCTTTATGAATGTGCAATATTCCATCATGTATATGTACCACATTTTTTAATTCAGTTATCTTCCAATGGGCAGCATGGTTGGTTTCGTGTTTTTGCTATTGTGAATAATGCTGCAATAAACATATGTGTGCAGGTATCTTTTTCCATGGAGTGATTTGAGTTACTCTGGGTATATTCCCAGCAGAGGGATTGCAGGGTCATATGGAAGGTCAATTTTTAGATTTTTGGGAATCACCACACTATTTTCCACAGAGGTTGTACTAGTTTACACTCCCACCAACAGTGTAGAACTGTTCACTTTTCCCCTCATCCTCTCCAGCATCTGTTGTTTTTTTGAGTTATTAATGATGGTCATCCTGACTACAGTTAGGTGGTATCTCAGTGTAGTTTTAATTTGCATTTATTTGATGACTAGTGAGGCTGAGCATTTTTTTCATGTATCTGTTGGCTGCTTGTATGTCTTCTTTTGAGAAGTGTCTATTCATATCTTTTGCTCACTTTGCAATGGAGCTGTTTTTTTCTTTTTGGCACATTTGAGTTTGTTTAATTTTCTATTTTATTTTATCTTATTTAAGGATGTGGGGTACAATTCAGTATTAGATATACAAATGGTCTTTGTACAGGTAAAGTTTGGGCCTCAGTTTGGTTCCCACTTTGCATAGTTTGAGATATGGTACCCGTATTGATGAAGTATGTTCCCCTCCCTCCACTGGCAGTTTCCCACTATTGTCAATCCCTTTTTTGTAGTATTATGGTAATTGTTCAGGGTACGCTTATGAGTGAGAACATGTGGTACTTAGTTATTTGATTCTGTGTGAGATCACATATTTATGAACTAATCTTCTATAGTCTGAGACAGTGCTTCTGTGAGTTTATACATACTTGTGTCCACATATATTGTGTGTGTGTGTGTGTGTGTGTGTGTGTGTGTGTGTGTGTGTGTGTGTATCTCCTGTCTGGTGAAGCTCCAAATGAAAGCATTCTCAATTTTTAAGCAGATAGAGTGTTTTTCTCTAAATGCTATATTTTTAGTAAATTGGTATTCTCCTGTAATTTTTTCTTGATTTGACAGCTAAAAATTTTAAAAATGTGTATCTTTTCTCTTGGCACTAGACGTAAAATGTTGCACAACTTAAATTTATACTTTGACTTTTCTTTACTTTTTTTTTGTTTTTGCTTCAATATTATATATCATATATAAAATAAGGTGTGCTTACTGAATGTTCTTTTTGGTGTAGAAAATACTGAAATAGTAAGCATGTTTTCTCCCTAACTACCCTAAGAATTTAGTTTATAATCACAATTCACTGAACTGTATCTATATTTCAAAATAATTGTTTTGTTTTAGCAAAAAAGAAAGATAAAATGAAAATCAACCTGTTTGCTTAAGGTATCAAGAATAGTTATGTGAACAATAATGTGTTTCAAGATATATACACACATAGCTACACACATCTCAAGGGAAGTAAGAATGCCTCTAAAAAATCCTACAGCTAGGATTGCTAAAAACCTACATTTTTTTATCTGCAAAAGTTAACTTGCAGATATCATCTTATTTTATTAAAAGCATTGCTTAAAAAATAAATAAATGAAACAGAAGAAGGCCCCTGGGTCTGGCATATCAACTTTATCTTGTCTTACTCATTTTCATTTTTCTATTCTCCTTTTGGTGTTATTTAAAACAGACAATAGAACTTTGCCATATGTTGAACCCAGGAGCTGTCACCTAAACATGTTTGTGTTTCAAATTAAGATCATTTGTTGGCTGTTGAAATATTCAATAAGTCTCTATCTTTAGTTTCTGGGCTTCTTGTAGTTATTTCCTTTAGTCTAGGTATTTCTACATATCTTTGGTGAAAGCATCCAAAATTTCACCAGAAAGAAACTTTTAAAAGATTTTTTTCTTTATTCAAAAGATTATTAAGTACCCTAAAATTGTAATCCCCAGCATGGAATCTTCTTTCTTTGATATCTTTTAGATAGATGATCATCTAAAAACATAATATGTTTGACCACTTAGAATTTAGCAGTATATAAGTCAATGCAATTTTATAACTAAATATTGGCCTTGCTTAAGATCAATTCTCTACTAATAAATAGTGGGACAAAAGTCTGGATATTGGGAAACTTGGCTCCAAGTCCTGATTATGTCATTAAATACTTGATTATGTAAGTTATTTATTCCTTCCATTGATTTAGAAACCGAAACAGAAGACTAGAAATATCAATAACAATACCAGCCTTCACTTCTCACTCCCGTTCTATTTTCTCTTTATCTCTCTTCCCAAAGATGATCAGAAAGTAGGGTGAAATTTTTCATGTGATGATGTTATGAAACAAAATTCAAAAACTATAAAAATATAGGTATACTGTATACATATAAAATAATGAAATTGATATAACATGGTTTATGTTAAATTATCAATAGGTAATAATTTGGCCATCAAGATTTTTTAAGTCTTGGAAAAATAAATATGAGCTTTAAAAATAAATAAATTAGGTCTATTAATTTGCATCTTAGTGTTTTAACATTGAATGGATTTTAAAATTGTAATAGTTGAATTCAAATGTGGAACCATTTCATAAATATTTCACTCTTAAAAAAATGAAGACTACTATGGCAAAAATATTTATCAAAGAACAAATTCTATGTGTGTGTGTGTGTGTATGTGTGCAAAAGCATGTATTTCTTATCTGTGAATCGAAACAAAATATGTTATTAGTATTTTTTATGCCTATATTTCAGAAGGATAAGTTGTTATATGTGTACTTCAGTTCCATATCTCATTCTCCATATTTCCTGGAAGATAAGAAAAAAATATAAAAATGCAAAATTAAAAACATAGATTAGAAAAAAAATCAGGCATGAATACTAAAAGGAGAAATAAGAAAGCAACTATCTAATCATCTGAATCTCTTGTTTAAGTAGGTAAGCATTCAATCTTAATTTTTTGGCTCAAGTTTTTAAGTGGATAGTCTTCTAAAGATTTCAATGGGAGAAAGAAGGAAGGGTTCTGACTGAACTATAACATGGAACAAACAGAATCATCTCACCACCATCTTAAACCTGGATTTTGGAAACTCATCATTTAGGGAGTCCTCTCAAGTTAGTCACATCATCTCTTCACTTTCCTGGGTCCTTTCTCTCTTTATTCTCTTTGGTCCCACCCATCTTTTCTCAAAAAGTAAATAAATATGTCTCCTCCTTTTACACAGAATAACTTTCGTCCACCTTACTAAACCCTTGGAAGCAGAAAACTTTCACAGCTTTGGGGTCATATCTTTCATCTCAAGTATTTATCAAGGAATTTTTCTAAGTACACTGTATCTCGCCTGAAGAATCATATAAGAATTTCCTGGCTTGTTAATGATTATGTGGAAGAGCAGTAATTAATGAATAAAAATTCTACAGTCACATGCCTTAGAGATATTTATCTTTATCTAAAAGATGATTGAAAAGAAAGGAAAAGACAAAGTGAAAATGGGACTTATTAAGCAAAAAGTTTTGATTAGAAAGGCGATAAAATAGAGCAAACTGGCTGATTTGGCCTACATTGCCAAAAGTTGGATACTATTATTGGTATTTTTTTCTTATTTTAAATTAGCTGAGCATAATTTGTTTTAATGAATCATTTTCTAGGCAGGTTGAAATCATCACTAGTAAAACAAGAACTTCCTTCATATCAAGATTTAATTGTAAGCTCAAATAGCTCTGTTTAAATACTAACACTGTTAACCATTCACCTATGGAAAAGCAAACAAACAAACAAACAAACAAAACTAGCATCTAAACCTTCACTAAAATTACATGTCATGCCCTGACATTTTTTTTTTCCTTTGAAAAGGCATTGCAAAAAAATGTAGGCTAGTTTTAGATATGTAATTGATCATCTAGATATTCTTTTGATCACCCAAATAACTGAGCTATTTTCTTTTTATCTGTAAATGTGTAATTCTCAGCTTTGTCACCTGGGGAACTTAACATTCAGATACACTTAATGATATTCTGTGCTTTCCTTTGACATTTGTTTTATTTAGAAATTCTGCTTTACATTTTTAACCTTCAGAGATGAAGCATATTTGAATGAAAAGACTCAACTACGCGAGGAAAACAGTAATTCAGGCCAGAGTCAGTAAGAATACATTATGGATAGGAGCTATTGGAGACCATACACTTCCTGCCCAGCATCTGTCTCGCAAACCCCCAGTTTCTACATATTTACCAAGTTGAAAGATTTAAGGGGGCCTTGGGGTTTGGGGGAAATTATTTATCAAGCTGGTGTCACAAAATACCATATGAATACATACAATGTCTTTAAACACCACCTAAGCTGCCCTCCTTCCGGCATATTTTCTTGATCTTCTGAATGAGTGTTGAACTTTGGGGATTTCTTCCCACCCCATCCCACTACCCCTTTAAGTCTGAATTTCTGTTCTTTTTAACATGCCACACAACTCAATGTGGTGAGTTAGAGCATAGTGTGGTTTTTTCAATTCGTAATGTTCTCAATGATAGGCATGGTCCGTCTATGCTTCTCTAGGTGATGCAAGGTGATTTCTTCTCTATATAAAAAGACACAAAATGAAACTATTTTTAAAGCCTTCATGCGATCAGCACTACCAGCTGTTGAATGCTTGGTTTTGGGTGACACAAAAAAGAAAGCATCCTTTATTTGACTTTCTGTTTCCAACTTTTCAGTTTGTACTTTCAGCCCACCAATGACAGGATCTGACCCTAGACATCTTCCTCAGGTCCTCCTTTTCCTACAACATTCTGCAGTCCCAGAGATAAGGATCCGCTCACTGTTCACATATGAGCAATGTGTATCTATGTGCTTATTCATTCATGGATGCTCTCTTTAATAAACACTTGAGTGTTTCTCATGTGCATGCAGGTGTGGGTGATAAAAAGGATTACTTTCTAGGAGAAGCTATATCTTTTCATTCCATGTTCTCAGAGCCTAACAAAGAGACTAAAAAATGGTCAAAGCTCCCATTGTATGCTGTATGAATAAATGAACCTATAACTGAATCAATATGACTGCTGAATTCAGGAACAAATATAAATTAAGAGGCAACCTGGATGGAATTAGAGTTTATAATACTGAGTGATCTCTCACAGAAAGAAAGATCTGAGTATCACAAGTTCTCACTCATAAGTGGACCTTGAACAACTATCATAATACTATAAGAAAAGGATTGACAGTGGCGGGAAACTATGGGGGAGGGCAGGGAGGGGAAGGGAGGTGGGATTAATGGTAGTCAATATCTGTCTGGGGACGGGGGGGCACACCTCATCAACAAGGGTACCTGCACAATGCATATTTGTATACCTAACCCTTAACTCTACTCCACAATTTTAAAATAAAAAATATGTTTTAAAAAAAGAGATTAATAGTAGTAAAATATATCACAACAAAAAAGTCATAAGATGACCAAGCATGATTGTTCATGCCTGTAATCCTAACACTTTGGGAGGCTGAGGCAGGAAGATTTCTTGAGTCAAGGAGTTCAAGAATATTCTGTGCAACATAGCAAGACCTCTTCTCTACAAAAAAAAATACAAAAATTAGCCAGGCATTGTGGCAAGCGCCTGTAGTCCCAGCTACTTGGGAGGCTGAGACAGAAGGATGCCTGAACCCAGAAGATCAAGGATGCAGTGAGCCATGATAGTACTCCAGCCTGGGCAACAGAGTGAGACCTTGACTTAAAAAAAAAAAGTTATAAAGAAAAAAAAACAAAATCATAAAGTCTCAAATTAGTCTTATGGCATTACTGGTTGGGCTGTTCGAATCATTGTCACTTTTTTCAGGAATAGTATTTCTTAAGATTTCTCTGCCCTTCATGGTTCTCTGTTAGAGTCTGTCAGTGAGAGGCACTTGTGCTTGGTTTGGAAGGTAGGATAGAAGGGGCAACCATAATCCTTGCAGCTGCAGGGACATCTATGGGCAAGCTCCCTGAATCATCCACTCCAGTAGCCAGTAGGAGACATAGCAAGATGGTGCTTCTTAAGAATTACCTCTGCTGGTGCTGCAGACAGAAATAATCTGTGGTAGCACCCCATGAGTCATGAAATTCACAGAAGCTTTTAGGCAAGCTCTTGAAACCTCTCAAGTGCAGCTGAGAGCGCTTACTTTCACTCCTCCCTCACTTCCATGGTTGTATAAGTCTCTCTGAAGTCAAACTTGGCCTCAAGCTGCCTCCATATGTAGCAAACTGCAACTTAACTTGAAAGCATATTCTTGTAACAAGTAACGAAGTCTTGGTCAATCATAGCAGCCAAGCTTTCAGTTAACCACAGACTGCAAACTGCTCAGACACATTCAAGTAAGGAAGATGTTGTAACCAATCAGGCTATTTCTGAATGTCACTTCCTTTTTCTGTCTATAAATACTGCCTGTCCACATTTACTGGTTCTAGGACCTGTCTAACTCATGAATTATTTCTTTGCTCAAATAAATTTTGCCAAACTTAATTTGTTCAATTAAAAAAAAAAAACCTCCTCTCATTCCTAGGGTTGAAGTCTTCCTTATCTGAAGCACATAGAGTGGCTTCTGTTTTCCTGACTGATGTATCAGAGTTCCAAGAGTTTTACATTTTAAGAGACGTTATTCAAGCAAACAATTTTGTAAGTGCTGTGAAGAAGTTCAAAATGCCAGAAGCAAAGCAGAGTGGATCATTGAACACGTAGGTATCTCAGGGTAAATTTTAAAATTGATGCTAATTCTTTCCTCCCGGCTGAATGTGCATATCCATTTTTGCACCCACTTGTATGAAGTACACTTTTCTCATCATTCTTAGGTAATAAAAATGTCTGGTAGTAAGTTTATCCTCCACAGTCTTAATTCATTAATATGTATATCCAACTCAGTATTATAATCAAAACTCAGACTCTATTCAAAAATCAAGTTTTCCACTTTCACAACTCAGGCCCCATAGAAGGAGGAAGTCTATAGTGGGAAAGAGGTACTTGACTGGCTTCTTTTTGTTTATCCGGTAGTATCTGACCTCTGACCCTTCTAGACTTGATTAAGATAGAAGAACAATTATTAGGACAGAAAAGAAATTTTATTTAACAGACATCAACCTAGAATGTGTTTCCTGTGAGTGTGACAAGTCAAAGTTGATTCGTGTGGGTGTTGTGTGTGTGTGTGTGTGCGTTTCTAAGAATGTCCTCTCCTGCGTTAATGAGTCTCCCACTAGCATTTCTCAAATTGGATTGAGAACTAGCCAACTGCTTACTGCCACACAGATACCTGCAGATTCTCTTCGATGGGGTCCCATCAACCCTTCAAATGTCCACTTAGGCAGGATTTCAGAGCATCTAAAACTGTTTCTCCTCCTTTCTTTCTGTTACTAGCATTTTGTAGTGGGACCAGAGGAATCACATAGTGTTAAACTGTGCTTGTGTTGGGAGTACACTATCTTTCTAAACTTAATCCTCTTTTCATTTTGCTGTATTATAGTTGTTTCAGTCACTGTTTCTTTCCATTTGGATTTCTGGGTGTGAGTTAGACACTCATCTGCCCTTTTGTAGAAATTCCCACAGACACAGGAAACCTGGCGAATGGTTTCTTAGACCTCCTCTCCTCCCCAATTTGGTTTGTGATGGGGATGGAGCATCTGCCTCTTTCATAGTTCGAAGAACTCACAGCACACTGACAATACTCTCTAAAGACATCCTCCAATTTTCAATCTCTTGTGGTCTCTCTGATGTTAACCTTTTCACATCCTCCAGTTGATGAGAAGACAAGGGGCACAAACCTTGTTTATAGCCACCTCCTTCAAAAAGCTTACAAAAGTAACCAAGTGCCTTCCTCTGGTTGTAAGAATAATTGGCAACTAGGTTTTGGGATCTCAGCTAAAAGTGAAACAAACTCAGAGCTACACATACATGCATTTAAAAGCCCACAAGGATTTCTTTCCTTTTTATTGAGGAGAGTTATTTTCTCTTTTTAATACAACATCTTTACTTCTGAATGTTTTGTTGCCCTAATTTGAGAATTTGGATCCGGCAAATCTCCTCATCAGCAACTTGAACACACAAAAATATCTAGCATCCTTTGTCTTTTATTTTCTCAAGAAACTCCCAGCTCTACTCATATCCAGCCTTCTGCTACTGGATCTTGGCCACACATGATGCTTTCCAGGTGCTGCCCAGCTAGTCCTTTCTACTTTTTTTGAGAGTTGAACCACTCCTCCCTCAGTCGCTGGAGCATGAGACACTTCTCCTTGGACCTGTCCTGCTAGTGATGTTGCCCATCCATTCATCTACCTGCCATCACACCCTCTTACCAGACCACCTTCCCCAAAGCTCTGCATTCAGGAGTTAGTAGATCAAGTTCATGTACTTCAGTTCTCTAGCAGCTCTGGGTTTTATATTTTTGTTGTTGTTCCAATAAGATATGTCTTTACCCCCCTTCTGGTCAAGAATGATTTCAGGTTGCATTTAAATGTGATTATCAAAGAGACTATTTTGAGAAATGAACTTTCTTTTTACAACCATATAGTAAAAGGGGAAAACATAGCTTGCAAGACGTAAATTCAGCAGTACATGTAGATACCATACATTTCAATACATGGGATTAAATCAAACCTAGATGCTGAGAGTGTCATGAGCAGAATCCATTAAGAAATACAAGGCTCGATCACACTTTGGAGACCAGCCACAGGATGGAAGGGTGGGGTAGGAGTCTGCACTAGTCTGAAGGTTTAATTACCACATAATATGTTCTTTTCTTTTCTTTTCTTTTTTTCTAACAAAGTCAGCTGGCCCTGTCTCTTAGAAATATATAAGAAAAGACAGGAAGTTTCAATAATTCCTTTAGGGGCAACCCCTTCAAGTCCCCTCCCACTGTGAGGGCTTTTCTGTCATCTCAGTAAAACCTGCTTTCAAATAAAAATAAAAATAATTCCTTTAGGAATTTATCACTTGGTTATGTTGACAGAATCGAATGATGTTTTTGAGACTGTCAGGAATCAGCTTGGGAGACACATAAGGACACATATGGGAGATTGTTAATAGCAAGTAAAAGTTTGAAATTATGCCAACTCTGTAGGATACTTTTGCCTTTATCAATGAAATGGTTGGATTGCAGAGGAAAGGTATGTAAACAGCTGAGGATACCTAAATGGAACATAGGCACCATCGGCTGGAAAAGAGCAAGGGGCTAAATGTGCTTTGTCAAGTAAGGTCTTTTCATGCCTGCAGCATAAAGAGAAAAATAAAATTTCATTAATAAGACAACTTGACTTATAGATACTTTTCTAGGAAAATTTTGAGGTGCTCCAAGAATGTGTCCATTTCTATCATTGGAAGAACAGGTATATTAGAGTGCTATAGTGACAATAACTACTTTCTTGAGTTTCTATTCTGAGAGCCTCTGGAAGTTTCAAAATGAAAGTTGACCAGAGGCTCTCACATGCCTGAGCCTAGCATGCAGACCCATTCTCTTGGCAGGATGAAAGAGAGAACCATTGCTAGCTAAAGCCTCCATTTTGACTTTGTTCCACTACTTAGTCTTTCGTTCTGTTGTTCACCATCAACTCTTTATGCTTTTAATCTTTTCTGGCAACTGAGAAACTGTGCTGCTCACAAGCTTGCAATTTAGTTTCTAAAGTTTCAATTTCTGCCAAACCATTATTTATTTTGCTCTACCCAGGTATTGCCTTATTCCAGTTGTTCCAGCGGTTATGACTTTGCTACCCACTGACTAATGCTTATTTAATAAAACCTTTCCAGAATGCTCTCCCATGATGTACAGTTAGACATCCCCCAAGCTGTCTGCCTCTATGCTAAAGCACACATCTAGACTCTTGGAGTCCACTAGTAATCTGGGTGCCTGACAGTGTGTCTTTCTAATTTGTGGGATTTTATTTAACACTACTTGGCTCTATCTTCCCCTTACTGAACCCAGAAGTAACAATTGTTGAACTATATTAAAGAGAAAAACTAGGATAAGTACAAATTAATGACTCTCAATTGTTGATAATACAATCTTATAAACAAAGTGAAGATTTAAAATTTTTCTTTCCCCAGTAAAGCTGAAAGAGTACTTTTCACAGATATGTATGTTGTGGTAGTATTAAGAGATTTTTACCAAAAAATGGTTTTGCTATCAAGATCAATTGATATTTGCAATTACATGTACTTATATAATACATCTTTGGATAAAGCTCCAAATTTTTTTATACTTAGCCCTATTTTTTTTCTAATTGAATTTAATTAAAAACATATTTTTCTATGTTACTTTGAAGCTGGACCTCACACTATAGTGAAATGTAGAAGTATTAAAATTAAAAGCTGACAGAAAAATGAAGTTGATTTGTCAAAACATCTGGGAAACCAATGTAATTTTTCACTTAATCAATATAAAGGTGAATATTTTTATTTCTCTCTATTCTCTACCATAACAGAATGCATTTGGGGCTATAACTGTGTTTAGAAAGGGTTTAGAACGAGATCTGACTTAACTTCTGGTTAAGTATGTATTTTAAGGTGTTCAAGATTTGTTTACTCATTACATAGTTATGCTTGTAGGTAGACTTAACTCATCCAATTTTGTATTTTTTAAATAAACTTTTAAACCATTTTAAGTGTTTTTGGTCTTCAATATTTGATTTAATGTTTAGAAATGCATTTAACAGCATGGAGAGTATAAATTGAAAATGTATGATGCAATTACTATAAATTAATTACATCGTAGGTGACTTTTAAAAGCTGGAATTTAATGCACATATATAAAAGGGAAAACCTAGTTAATATTCAATAAAATTATATGGGAATTACTTAAACTTAGGCTATAAATGTAAATTACATTCTTATTAGCGTATAAAACTTTCAATATTACTGTTCTCAAGATATTTAGGCATTGCCATAAAGCATAGTTAGAACCAGAGTAAATTTTTAAAAAATAAAAACAAGATTATTTTTATGATGCTTTTGGTGGCACTAAAAATGTATGTAATTAACTTCTTTAAAACGATTATATCAAATTGAAATGAAGAAATGAACATTATCAGCATTATCTAAAGATTTTGTCACAAAGTAATATGTATGTACACATATACAAATGTGCATGTCTGTATTTCATGCAATATCTACACACAAATAAGAATTGATCAATATGTTAATACTGACTTTTAAATATGTTTTTTGGCACTTGACAATTACAAAAATTAAAATCTGTTTTAATAAAAAATAACCCATATGACTAAAACATAACAACTGAAATCATAAGATGTTTAATAGCAGATTTCCATAAGAGATTTTTGCAAAAATTGAGAAACCACACATAAATAATATACTTAAGATTAAGTAGATAATTAAAAATTAAATGCAGCCAGGCTCGGTGGCTCAGCCTGTAATCCCGCGCCTTTGGGAGGCTGAGGTGAGTGGATTGCCTGAACCCACGGGTTCAAGACCCGCCTGGACAACTTGGCAAGACCTCATCTCTACAATAAATCAAAAATTAGCCGGGCGTGGTAGCGCGCACTTGTAGTTCCGGCTACTTGAAAGGCTGAGGAGGAAGGATCGCCGGAGCCCAGCAGGTCGAGGCTGCGGTGGTCGGGAGCGGACGACAGATTGAGACTCCAACTCAAAAAATAAAAAATAAAAAATAAATAAAAATTAAATGCATAATAACTACTACACTTAAAGCATTCTCTTTTACTTACTTTTACAAATTAATCTATAGGCTTCATCAAGAAATTTTCTTATTCATATAAAAAGTGAGATTATATTTTACTAATCAATTGAAGAGCACAAAGTTATTCGAAATCTGTATAAAATTTTTAAAATAAATTTTTGTCTTTATGCTTATAACAAAATGCATAGTCAAAATATATCATGCTTCGCTGGTTTACCTTAAAATCTTGCTTTCAAATTTTATTGTCACAACAACTGACTCAAGTAAGAGTAATGGAAAATCAAGTGGAAGTCATATCTTGAGTTATAGATTCTGTCAGCCTGTTTGAAAAATAAATTTAACAAATAAATCTATAACATTAGAGAAAATTTGTGCAGATATAATTAAAAGGCAAGAGAATCTTGCATGTTTACAAATTTGCAAAATTTGTGATACATCTTTGCTTTTGTTAATAAAAATTTCCATTCTTATGCTCTTCTTACTCACCTTTGCTTGCTTTCCTTTTCCATTTTTCTTGCCCTCCTGCCTCTTTGATAGCAATATGTCCTGAGTTTGTGTGCCATCTCTCTCTCTCTCTCTCTCTCTCTCTCTCTCTCTCTCTATGTGTGTGTGTGTGTGTGTGTGTGTGTGTGTGTGTGTCTGTCTCTCTCTCTCTCTCTCTGTTGCCCTTCTTTTGACAGCCAAGATGCTATACTAGTCAGGGTTAGATCGAACCTGACTTGGTAAACAGCTGCTCACATAATCCTCTTCACAGCAAGATTGCCAAAGAATTATTAGTCTTGTGCAAGAGAGGCCAGATAAAAAAACAAACCTTGACAAGAGAACAGTGATTGGGGATCTCGCTCCTCTTCCTGTCATAACTGGACACTGGTGAACACTTTAGTTGTTATGAAAATCTTCAACCTTCTCTTAAGATTTAGTCTTTTGCAGATCATTCAATTGGTTGTGCTTGGGTTACAAGACCATACCACAGCTGTTCAGGGCAGATTTTTTTAAAAGTCTTTCTAGTCTCCTAATTTTCTGTCTGCTATTGTTTTCTCCTGGACTTCCGAATTAGCAATAACATTTAGCATCTTACAAAGATAATTAATATGTCCAATGATTTTTATCTTCTGACATGTTGACTTTCACGCATACTTAAGTTTACATATTTAATTAATATTTACTTGAGGTAGGTACACAAAACATAACCATAAATAATGAACTGTCCTGGCCAGAGAGGAGATCACAATGAATGGGAAAGCTCAAACAACGACTTGTGCTCCCATGTGATGAAGACTCCATGATTAGAGTACTAATCATAGAAAGAGTACTGTACAAGGAAGCCCCCTCCTTGATCTCACTTCCTCAGGTCTGTTCATCCTTCACTTTCTTGTAGGAATCTTCTGTCCATGGTGCAGTAGCAATCAAACTATTTCCTGTCTTAAGACCTTAATTATTCCTGTTTTGTAACTATGAATTTCATTTCATCTGCAGTCTTTATCACTGGCTTTCAATATCCACAAAATTTAGCCGTCATTGACCATTACAGTTTTTCTTCATGTTAATCAAAATTTTAATCTGCAGACACACCAAAAATTAAACTAATTTTAATATCCACTGAATTAGTTCCTTTAACCACACTTTGCACTCTACCTATAATGTTACCTTTCTCAGTTCCTGTAAAAAATCCTATAAATATTGATACTTCAAATATTCCTGATGATTTAAAGCCTTTCGTGATTGCCTTGGTCTGAGGAATTTTCTTTAGGGCTATCCATTATCCATGACCTATTTAGCACTTAATCTTTTGTTATAGGGACAGTGACAATGCTTTCTTATATTTTGCTCAGTCAGTTTCTCATACAGCTAATAAATGCTGCAAGCTTACAGGTCTCAAAATTCAAAAGTAAATTAATGCCTTTTTCTCTGCTTTACATACTAGTTTATCATTTCAATTATTTTCATAGAATATCAGTTTAAAATATAAAAATAAACTGTCCAATGAGCAGCAAAAGAGTATTTTCATAAAGAAAAGAAAAACAGTATGGTAAACAATGACAATCTTACTACTTTATAAATTTTGTGGGTAGAAAACAGAACATCTCACATATAGTCAATTCATTTTTTATTCAGTTGTGTACTTTTTCATGATTTTTACATTACCTATCATAAAAATGTCTAGCCAACTATTTTATAATTAGAATTAAATTGAATTACCTAATAAGTTTAAGACATAAAAGCAACACATAATAAAACTATACCAAAGTATTTTTTATAGAGGTCTAGACAGAAAAAAATACTATGTTTGAATATTTGAGTATCTTCTACTTAGTTTTTCTTTTTTTATCTTTTAAGTAAAATCCAAGTGACACAGCATTAGGAAGTATATATCCTTTGCTTTTCCAAGTTGTCTTTATTTTTTTTTTAAAGTTAAACAATAACAAAATCATCTGCAAATATAACAATGGAGAATACTTCAAAAGAAAAGTTTTTATTATTTTCTTAACATTATTTTCCACATTATTTTGAAGTAGGCTGAACACTAAAAACCCTTGTGGCTCTAAAAAGTTGCAGACTAAATTTAAGCTGTTTGCACCCCCTTAGTTCTATGTTTATTATTTTTCCTAGGAAAATCTTTACACCTGTGCTTTGTTTTCCTCTCTTTTATTCTGTTTTTACACTCTGACCCTCTTTTATCACTTGCTCCATCTAGGATGAGCTATCACATCTTTAAAGTCTTTTTTTGTCTTTTTTTCTCCCCACTTACTTCAAATATAGATGGATTACATCTTAATCTTCAGCCCTGTATCTTTACACATCACTGATTTTCTCATCTCCTTTTTCTTAACTTATTTGGTTCTCACCTCAATCCAGGACCATCTTGCTGGCTGCCTCCCCCTCCCCCAAGAATCAGTGTAGGGAAGTTTCTCTGACAAGAGTCACCATCTTCCTTCTCAAAATCACTGGTCCTTCCTCATCTTCATTTTGTTTAATTTTATTGCATACTTCTGAAATCAACTGACTACTTTGGCTGGCACTATTCTTTTGACATCCCCCTCCTACCTTTCTGAGCATGATTTGTTGGTGATGTTCTGCATTGACTCCTTTCCTACAGAATAAAGTATATTATCTTCAGAATTTTATTATAAATACAGGTCTTCATTGCAACCAGTAGAATCCACCTCTGGGCAATTTATTAGATACACACACATATCACATGTACACACATATGCATGTATGTATGTGTGAGTAAATATGCATGCATAAACAATAATTGTTGGTGTGTAGAGATTATGTTTATTCGCCCAGAAATCTTTCTACCTACTATATAACATAGTTCAGATCTTTAAAATCAATTAGGAATTTCCCCTATCTTTTCTACTCAAAATTAGAATAGGGCATAGGAGGAGAGAAGGAGAATGGAACAGATGAACCCAAAGTGCCTCCCAGAGAAGGATAAGGTCTAATGTCTGTGAATGTGGCTCTACGTGGGGACTCAAGGAGCTGTTGGAATACAGAGAATGTCATCACTCTGTGGAACTGTCTCAGGAACTATTGGAGAGAAAGGGTAGAGTCTTTAACATATTATAGAAAGAATCTTTAATGCTTTCTTTCCATTAACACATATGTGAGAGAGATACAGATCCTCTAATTGCATGAATAAAGTAATATTGAAAATCTAATGCATTTTCCACCTGATTTGACCAAGTATTTGTCCAATATTTTGGCATTATGCAAATATACATATTTAAAATTTAAATATGACCTATGATTTTGAAACATAAAATCTAGAGCACGTTTTGTGCAGTGTACTGAAAAATCACCTTTTAAAAAACAGATTTGGTAAAGAAGTCTTTTGATTTTTTAAAATAGCTGTGTTTTTTAACAAAGTCTTCATTTTTGAAGTACTGTATAAAATCTTTTCATGTATCTTTATTTACTTAAGGCAGAAGTGAAAAAAGCATTCATGAACAATTTTATAATTTTAAAGAGTTGCATATATCATATAATAAATAGTAACATTTTAAATGGCATTGAACAAAAAATAATGTGGAATGATGTTTTTAGAAAGAAATTTTTAAAAATTAATTTTATTATTACATGCTCTATTACTTTCATGTAAATATTCATGATAGGATGCATTTTCATTAATATTTCTAAAAGTAACATGGTTCATCAAAATTAGTCACGAACATTTTCACCAAAAAATAGCCTGCCTACAAAATTTTATGTAAATATTATATTATTGTAAATATTCTATCTTCTGTGGTTTTTTATCTAAATAATTTAAATTCATTTGCCTTTTTCATTTTTTCTCAGAGAAGTCTTTAAATTATTACTAGCAGTATGCAATCTTTTACTGCTAGACTAAATTTCCTACTGGGTATATCTGAATATGCATTGTAGCATTTGGGAGAAGAAAATAATAAAATAAATGAAAAAGAGATCGACTCCCAGTATTCATTGTAAAAAATAATGCCCTCATTAGAATTTGTGTGAAAGAAGAGAATTGTATGCGCCTATCTTCATGAAGTGGCTTAGCTCTTGCCTATGTTAAAACCAAAGTTAAACCCTATGTTAAAACCCTAACAAAAGTTTGCAATAATATTTTTCTTTTCCTTTTCATTCTGTGCATTATTACAAATATCACATACATAATTGTTGCCATTCTAAAACAGAACAATAGCCATCTGTTCATGGTAATAAAGAGTTGTTCCTAAAAAAGACTCAGCCCCCTTGATGCATATAATTGAAAAATACTCTTTCACCACAGGGAAATTATTACACACCTCACCATATTCATTAGTGTGTGCACTGTAGAATTGGAGGTGATGTTTATTTTAATGAAGCCATGATAGCAGTCTCTTTATTTTCCTAACCACATCATTTCCATTGAATTCAATTGAAATTTGTTCTCATAATGGCCATGAACTAAGGAAGAACTAAGCACGGGTATATGCCACACTTTAAAGAACACATAATTTTAAAGAGGAGATGGTGATGGGAGTTAGGAGAAATTCTTATTCAGTAGCCACAGAGAGAAAACTAGGAATCTATAACCTCAGACTACACGTTAAAAAACAAGCTACTACATTGTCCGGCAGACAAGTCATAAAGAGGCAATTACTTCCAGAATAAAAATTGACTGTTTTAGGAAATATGGAGCCTTCAAACTTTGCACAAAGTTGAAAATCTTTTTAAATCTAAAATCTGAAGAAGAAGGAATAATGGTTTAAGAAGCATTGAACTAGAGATTTGCCACAATTCTGTATTTGCAGAATTGTATTTTTGCAATTTAGAATTTTATTTTAAAGTTAACATTTTTCTTCTTTCAAAGTGTTTGGACAAAAAATCCCAACCTCTTTCAGCAGGAGGAGGTGGAGGTGACTTATGTAGCAGACGCAGGAGAAATTATATTTTACTAATCTGTTTTTAAAAGATAGCAAAAACCTGTCTAAAGAATATCCCTCCAAAAAGTATTAACTAACTCTAAATAAAAGCATGAAAATAGTAGCCTAGATTACAGCTTTTTATCTAAAGTTGCCAGTGAGGAAACTAACTCCATTTCTCTGAAGATTGGTTTGAATCACACTAAAACTGATGAGACTAGAGACTTGGAGGAGAGCCTAGGTAGCAACTGGCAAGTGATGCTTAACATTAGTGATCACTGAGCTTGAATGTACTATAATGTAAGTCACATAAACAAAAGCTCTTTGAGGTTCTTAATATTGTTTAAGAGTCTAAGAGAGCCCTGAGACCAACAAGACTGAAGATCACAAATCTCACAAAAATGCAGCAGGTACTTGAGCCCCAGCCTAAAAATCACAATGCTTAGACAAGCAGAGCTCATGCCCCTCATGTAGTTATCATTTCTGTTAAGTCATATGATCTCAGAACTTGAAGAAAAATTGGAGATCATTCTTATATAAACAATTCATTTCAGGGATGAAGAAACTGAGTCCAGGTGTACAAACAACTGCATAATATTTTATGCTGCAAAAAGAGCCCATAATTTTGACCCTAAGGCAATGCTGTTTTGGTTATACATCATAGCTTCATTTGGAACCTATATTTATTTCTATTTAAATTTAAATGGGCATTATCACAATGCTTCAATCAACACAAGAATAAGTAAAAGCAATAAAACCAACTTATGTGTTTGTTGGGGTCTCTCATTATTATGTATATATACATTTTTTCACATATATGCTGCTTTCTTCATTAAAAAAGTTTTAAAAGCAGCAATAGATACTTGATTTTTGTTATATACTATATACCTGTTACTTATACCTCTACTAACATGAAAACATACAGACATTCACAATGTCAGACACCCAAACTGCGAGAGTAGAAGATAGCAAAATCTAACTGATTTCAGTAATAAGAAAACATCCTGTCATTCTACTCAGGAACAATCTCTTGTGCCAAAGCCCTTAGCATTGCTTTATCACTTTACTTAAAAGTAAACTTGCCTGTGAGTCTTTTTCTTCTGACCTCTTTATTTTGTGGTCCCAACTCTTCATTTTTTTCAAAAAGCAAAACAAAACCACAAAAAGCTTATTGTCACGGACGCCAAACCCTAAGAGAATTCTGTAGAGAATTAATCAGTCAAAAAAAAGTTTTGTTTTGTTTTGACTTTTTTTTAAATTGGAGGATGAAGAAAAGTGTGAGGATCTCTTCCCCACTCCAAGTTTTCAAATATTTGTTTGTCCTGATTGGCGATAATCTCATTTTTTTCTTTTTTATTATTATTTTATTTTATTTTAAAGATGTGGGGTTCAGTTCAGGATTAGTTATACAAATGCTCATTGTACATATAAAATTTGGGCCTCACTTTGGTTCCCACTTCGTCTGGTTTGAGATCAGACACACTTTTTGATGAACTGTACCTCCCTCTCCCTCCCATGGAAGGATTTGAGAATTGTTTAGTTCAAAATTTATGTAGCTGGTTTTTATACTATACCTAGGCAGCAAGGTGTTTCAATTTGAAAAAAAAAAATGTAAACAAAAACAATATGATGCAGTCTCTTATTATGGTTGCCATATTAAAATCAAAATGTACTTTCTTCCCCCTTCAGCTTGGCCAGAAAGCTGTCTTATATGATGGATGATCCCTTCTAAGTTATGTTATGCATTTTTAGGGAATGGATGATTTTAATAACTAGCTAGAGTTTTTTTATATAAAGATTTTTGGGGCTGTTGAAATTATTGCTTCATCCTGGTCATATAATAGAACTATAACGACTTCATTTTTTTCTCTCATCAGCTTTTAAACAGGTAGTCTCCTCTAACAAACAATTTTATATTATTTCTATTATTATAAAATTCTTGTAGAGGTTGAATATTATTTTGGTGACGAAAAAGATAATCACTTTGGTTATCAGTACCATTTTACCATGAAATGACTTGATTAATTAATTGAACTTTTTGTAATAATATTTGCAATATGAGATTGTTACAAAATTTCAAAGATATTTTTCATATTCAAGTGAAGAAACCAAGTCTAAATGAAATTGACTTAACTGATGTATCAGCTATAAATTCTGCCTTGAACTTGCTATTTGAAGCAAGATATTTGAACTTGCTATTGAAGAAAAAAAGCAGGTATTTTTGTTGAAGCCTAATATAATTGCCATGATATAGTCAGGTGTCTTAGGTTCAAGAAAGGAGATATTTTAAGATGTAAAAAATAAAATTAAAAGGTAAAAATCTACAAAATAATCAACAAATTCAAGTACTATATTACAAACTGTCATATTTGCAGAAATTAAATTAATAGCTTCTTGCTTGCTATACTCAAATGGCATACATATTTTTTATTTCATCATGTATTTTTTATTATTAGCATGCTTATTCAGAGAGAGACAAGAAGGAAGCTAGGGCGTGGTGGGAGTATGATTTTACTTCAGTATGCTGCTCCAGTCTCAGCCCACAGTCTAAGACAGTTCAGCTCCTCTCCTTACCAGTTGGTGGGAGCATGGGGAATGCTGTTTTTTCACCTTCCACTTCATTGTCCATATTACAATTTGTTTCTTGACAAAGACAAGTAAAACTGGTGAGATCCTGCTATTCATTGCCCTACATTCCTTTATGATACAGGTCAATGCTCATATGTGCCACACTCTAGTTTTTTTTTTTTTTAATTCCGGTTGGACTTGACAGTTTTCAGATATAATCGTCCTTGTGTTCTCTGTCTCCAAGCAGGAAGACGTTCTGAGCAAGCCATTCTCTTGGCAGCTTGCACAGCAGGAATGAGATGAATTATGAGGTCAGGTGCCCTTTTTTAGCTTCTTTACCTTCAACTTGAAGGCAAATGGAATGCACTGAGTCTGGTTAGCATGAGTTAAAGGGGGGAGGTCAGACATGACTGTGATCTCCAATAGGGCTATCCAGTTTTGTCAGAAACTAGCATTATAATAAAGCCAGTACTCAGATGCCTTTTTTGTCTCTTGGGGTTTTAACTTGAGTCAAAAAGAAAAAAATAAAATAACAGAAGATAAGAGGAATATGTAATTGGATACCCAACATTCAGCAGCAAGCAAATCACCAAGCTAAAGAGAAAAACAATACTGTTTTCTTCACATATGATGATTTTTAAAAAATTAGTTAAATTTTAAGTTACAATGGGTGATATAGAAGATCGATTCATGTGTCCTATAATTTGAAATCTATCAAATTAAGAATTGGTTTTTTCTGAATTATACCCCACATCTTTAAAATTAAAAAAAGAAACGACCAAAATAAAGAATTGTTTTGCCTTTCAAATCTAACAGTATATTTTCCTCTTTGCCTATAAAACAAAAATAAGAAACAGATTAAGAATTTCCCATTTATATCAACATTTTTCTAGAGAATATTGTGCTGTATTAAATAACATAGTGAATGTATTGATTCTTAGTCTATCTTAACATTTGTGGAAAGAAAATGGGAATTTTTCTTGCTAGTATGCAGTTGTTATTAAGGATCCTTCAGCTAGCTCATTAGAAAGCCTAATCATTGTGAGATTTAACAAAAAGCAGTCAATACACTTGCCTTCCTGTGTGGTCTGAGCTGCATTAAACAGGCCTCTAGTAAATTACTACTCATCAGACACAGAGATCATTGTAGGTCAGATGTCTCAGAGTTTTCAAACCACCAATGTGGAAAATCAACACTAACTTTTTCATGTCAGTGTTGAGTAGGTGAATGGAGAACATCAGGGACAAATGTGACTTAAAAAACTATGAGCTCAAAGGGATGCCCAATTCAAATTTATTGTATATGTGTTATACATGTGTGTTTAAGTTTGCATTGCTGAACCATGCGGTTTTACACAGCTATTTTAGGTTTTGTGACTTTCGAAATATACAGATTCTGTCACCAAAAACATATCTCCCCTGTAAGATTCTGTATCATAAGGATATCTTAGAAGCAAAAAGAAATCATAGACAAAAATGGCAAATCCCTACTTAGACTGTCAAAAATGAGTCAATTCAATAATGAAATAAAATAATCATGACATTGCCCAATCCGTTTTAAAACATTTTTAAAAGTTTTATCAAGAAAATGGAATTAACTGGAAATGTAATTTAAAATAATTTATGAAAGAAAACCTTGATAATCATAATCAATAAATTATATACTTTTTTCATTTTTATTCAATAAAACTGGAGGAATACCCTAGAATTTATTACGTAGAGCAGTTTTAAATATGGAAAACAGAGGAAGTTAGGTTACTTTGATCTGATCCTTTGACAAAACATTCACTTCTCAGCAGAGCTACAAAGAATTTATACATTATTAAATTTTACTATGTTGGCAATGACATGAGCTTTCAAATGTGAACAACAAAAATTTATCCCATTAAAGTGAAGTAGGGTCTGAGTGATTAAATGACAGTCCACCAGCTCAAATTAGCAAAGGAGAGGTTTATTGGTCAAGGCTCTTGCTGGCCAGCAGCCACTTGCAGGGAACTAGATCCCAGCAAGCGTGCAGAGCTGCAACACAGGGCTGTCTTATGAGATTTACATCCTGGTGGGCTAAAGATAGAACTTGGGACTTCCCAAGGCTCTTATGGCAACATTCTGGAGGCATGGGCAAGCAAGCAGGTAAGTTTACAGAAGCAGATGTAGCTGGTTATGCAGGTGTGGCAGATAAGGGTAAAATCAATTGTGTAATGTCTGCAGAGAAAGTTTCCAGGAAAGAAGGAATGCCTGGCTCAAAGTTAGAGCTATTCCTGCTTTTTCCCCTTATACTTCTTTCTTTGTCCTCTTTGTTCCTTCTTACAAAAGGTATAACATGCATGTTTCTCCCTTTAGCTAAAGATTAAAAATAACTTAGTTTTATAACTAAGCTACCACATTTAAGAAATAGTTGATTTTCAAACCAAATATCAAAATAAAAATTAACTTCACAAGTTCAATTTAGGAGAAATGAATAATGGACATGGAGTGGTAAAGTATGTTTCTCATAATGAAAATATTAATTTTACAGTAAATTTACTAATGATGTTAAATGCAATGTCCCATAACTAGAATTTTTATAATTCGCTTATATCAATTTTGAAAAACAATTTGAGTGAACATTATTGAAACACTTTTATAAAAATATTATTTCAGTGTTGCATAGTTTGCCTAGATTATGCTGTGAGGTGATGTTGGAAGAACGGCGTTTCCTGATTTCAAAACCGTCACTTATTTTAACCTACCCTAAGACTCCTGCGCAGCCTTGATTTTAAGCACACCAGCTTAAAATCAAAGCCTAAAGGCAGACCATACTAAGGTGCCTTCAACAATGCCGCATAAAACTTTACTGTACTAAAAAGAAAGATCAGATCGCAAATGTTGATAATTGAAGTTTTAGTTCATGAACTAGACTATGTAGTTCACAAGATTGTCTTGAACACCTCTTATAAGATAATGTTGGAAAGGAATCCCAGAGGGTCAAATAATTGGATAAGTATATCCTTTTAAGAAATCGGTTTAGAAATTATCTTTATGCATGACTACTTAATGCTTACATATTATGGTGACTTGTGTCTGTAGTCCCAGCTACATGGGAGGCTAAGGCAGAAGGATCGCTTGAGCCCAGGAGGTCGGGCTGCGGGTAGCTATGATTGCGCCACTGCACTCCAGCCTGGGCAACAGAGGGAGTCCCTGTTGGAAAACAGAAAACCAAAACAAAAGTACCTTCAGACCTGTATGAGTGGGCTGCCGGCCATGCATCAGTTAGGGTAAGCTGGGGCTGTGAGGCTCTTTTATGGTCATTTTCATGTAATAGGCCTCAAATACATTAGTATGGAATCATTTGTACCCAATATTTTCCCAAAACACATTGGAGGCATCTTATGACAAAAGTCACAAAACAGTTAATAAAATTGAAACAGAAAATGAGAGTCATAAAAAAGAAGCCATATATAATCATGGTATAGCTCTGAATTTCCTATCCTTCAGTAAAGGGACAAAAAGTTATGGGAATGTCAATATCCAAAAAGAGGGATCAATGGTAAGATATATCCCGAATCCAATATGATTCTGCATCTCTTCCTTTATAGTCTTGTACCAGCCAAATAGCTAAGCATTTAACTCAACAGATAATAATTAAGCATAAGCTATTCTGTCTGAATTTGTTCTAAGTCCTGGAAATACAGAGATTTTCCAAAGCACAAAAATAGTCTAACTCACTAAGAAATTCACAAACAATTCATCTCATAAATCTGACAGCGCCGTTCCCCTCCTTTAAGTCCATTATGGACTCTTCTTGGTCCACAGAGTAAAGCTGACACTGAAGCTGAGCACCCCAGGTCTGCTGTTCCCTACACTGAGGGGGCCATTCAACCTTGCTCCTGCCAGTCTTTCTCACTAATTACGTGAAACTTCTCCCTCTTAACCACCACACATACCTTTTCTCACTGTTTATCTTTGTTATCTGTACTTTTGCAAAACCCGTAGTACTTGTCCTTAAGGTCCTTTCCTGTTCTTCTACCTACAAATATTAAACACCTTGCCAAATGTCACCTCTTGCTGTAGATCTTGTGTGAGTCTTCCAGGAGGTAAATCCTCCCTACCTTCCTGTCTTGACTTTCCCTGTCTCTCTCCCCAGCTTCACAGTGAGTTTTCTGTGAACATTACTGAATAACCCACATCCAGCGCAGACTCTGGTCCCATGGAAGTCATTCAATATTTATTTGATAAACAAATGAACAAAAAAAGAACAGTGATTTTTTTTATAACAAAAATATTTTTTCTTCATGCTAAATTCCAGTAAAAATTTGTCAGGTAGGCCCTTACTTTGGGTCCATTCAGAATCATAACAGAAGTATCATTGGTAAGTTTTCCTAAAATGTTAGTGATTTTCAAAAGCCCTAATTTTATAAAAGTCGCTAAAACTGGGGCAGATAAATATAAAAGCAAAGATGGTGATCATTCTGAGGACTGAGATAATAAATTGTAAGAATGTCAGAAATTTAACTAGCAATTAGGATAGATCTCAATATATTCTGTAGGAGAGAAAGGATGTCAAGTCCCTCAACTTCCTCTCTGAATATTGCTGAGCTTTTAATGATTCAAAGCCAAGGCCACTCTTTAGGTTGGGAAACTTTATGGCATTAGTGCCCTGTGTTGCTGTTTCAGGACAAATATTTGGTATCTAAACTCACAGTGTGAACATTGCATTATGGGAGTTAGAAAGCCAAATCTGTGACTTTGACCTCAAATGCCTGGTTGGGGGCGTTACCTATAAACCTTTAAACCTTTTCTAAGAAATTATTATTAACAATCACTGGATTCTAAGAATCACTTTGATTCTAAGGAAACAGTTTTGGAAAGTTCAAAAACAAGATTTTTTTTTTTCAAAAAGCATCATCACATTCACCTAAGAATGAGTAGTCCTTGATTGAGATTACCCCAGAGTTTTATAACCAGGAGCTTTGAAAAGATGGTCTGACCTCAATTTTTTTTTCCTTCAAACCAAGCCAGTTTTCTTAGCCTTAGAAAATACATCCCAAGGACTGTCTGTCTTTGAACTGCCTGGTGTCCCTGCCAGGAGACTCTAACTGCCAAATGTTTCCACAGGTACCTGAAGAAACTGGCTCACTTTGTAAAAATGATTTCATATTGACTGTTAAATTAAGTAAAACATAAAAAAAGGAAAACTTCAAGTTTTGGTGGAACATATATGTTTTACCTTGACAGAGTGAAATAAATTAATGGCAATAAAATAATACCAGTAGTCTGCCAGGCACGGTGGCTCATGCCTATAATCCCAGCATTTTGGGAGGCAGAGATGAGAGGATTGCCTGAGTCCAGAGGTTCGAGACCAGCCTGGGCAACTTGGTGAAACCTCATCTCTACAATAAATCAAAAAATTAACCAGACGTGGTGGTACACCCCTGTGGTTCCATCTACTTGGAAAGCTGAGGCAGAAAGATCACCTGAGCCTAGCAGGTTGAGGTTGCAGTGACCATGAGCATGCCATTACACTCCAGCCTGGGTGACAGAGTAATATATTAGTAGTCTAAAGGAGATAGTTATGTTACAACCTATTATGGCAAAAGGAAGGAAGTTAAGCCTATCTAAAAACAGTAGCAGATCATTAAGAACTTACATTACTGATAAGGGGCTAAACCATCTCAGGTTTATGCCATGAGAAATTATTTTTTGGTGTGCTATAAGGATATTCCTTCCTGCCTCTGTTCTTACAACAATTTTAAATTCCTGTGGTGCAAAAAGATCAAGGATCTATTTTAAGCTGATTTCATCCTAACCAAATTGGATTTTTTTCTTTGTTTCAAAAACTGCTGATGGATCAATTAACACTATAGTTTTCCTGCAAAAGTCCAGCAAAAGATTAAAAAAACAAAAAAGATTTTAAAAAAACGAAACTGTCAATGGCAGAAATTAATTTACTCCTAATGTTAAACTTAAAATCTGCACTTTCTCTGTAGAAAAATGAATGAAAGGAGTATTTTGAAAATAAGTACATTTGTTAATATAGAAGGAATTGAAGGTTAACCTTGAAAACATACCAGCTTCTGTCCAGTTCTGCCATTCCTTTTAAACCTTTAACCTTGTCGTTCATTTTTAAATACTCACCCTTAGCATATGGGGGGGCTTTAAGACAAACATAAGATGATCATAAATATAGCAATTCTGGCTAGAATGTGCATGATCCTGCTATAAGCACTTAGCAAGTATTACCTCACTTGGTATTTATGACAGCCCTATGCAATGAGTGCTATATTATCACTATCCTGCAGGTGAGAAAACTGAGGTACAAAGATGAAGTCATTTGCCAAGTTCCAGAGCTAGCGCATGCAGGAGCCACTCAGGTCCCAGAGTCAGTCCCAGAGTTTTCATGGTCACACATGGTGGAGGCATGACAAGGGGAAGGAAGCCCTGTTAGATTTCTGCCTTCTCATTCTTTCATGCCAAGGATGTCCACCTGCCACTTTATGACCATGTTAATTCTCTCCATACACACGCCTGGAAAACCCAGGCTTCTGCTCTTACCCTCACAATCTTCTCATTAGTGACCATTGATGCTTATTTAGCTGTACTTCCTTAAAAATCATCAACTCTTTCTTTCCAGTGTTGGAGTATCCATGAGTAGTTCCTTGAAACCAGAAGCCTAGATCGAGGTCTATACCTTCATTCCCAAAATGGCATATTCAGCTAATAAGCATTCACTTTTCTTTGATTAATATTGTAATCTTCTTTTCATGAGAATGTTCTTTTGTTTTATTTTCAATGATCAAAGCTATATAGACACGTATGAGTCTACACATATACATATAATACATATATGTGTGTATAAATATATAAACATATAGAGAGATTCATAATCAGAGAATATGGGACTGCATTGGAGAAAGAAACCATGAATTTTTTTGTTTTTATAGGTAGAATCCACCCTAGTTATTTGTTGCTGTTCTTTAATATTTTCAGAAATGATATCACCACTTATTTTAGTATTTAACAGCCTAAGACACCACAAGGTAAATGGGATAGACATTTGTTCTTCTTTGTCACTTATGTTGAAAATTACTGAGAGAAAAGGCAACACACCATGTGCTACTCATTCTTTACTGAGTATGTAATATATTTCGCCATAGGCTATTAATGACTGGGGTTTCCTAAATCCTCAAGCAATGAAATTAATGAATAAAAAGTTAAAATAATGTAGAATTTAAGACGGGGGAAAGAAACTTTAGGGTTAAAAAAAAAATCTTCCAAAATAATGAGACATAGTGTTTACCTAAACAAGCCAAATAGAAATTATGCCAATGTCAATCTGTTATTTTAACAAACTTAATAAGCAAATTGGAGCTCTGCACAGTTAACATAATCAATGTTATGCAATCAATAATGAAAACAGCCAAAAACACTGACTAAACCTTGCCATGGTCAATTTAGTCCCATCATCCTGACACAATCACATTGGTTTTCTAAAACAGTTTTCTTCCTGATGGATGCTCTGAGAACAGAAAATAATCCATTGTAGGCTCTGCAGTAACAATTCACCTCACTCTGCATTTGAATTAAAAATGTTTATGCATCTTCCACTAATTCGCTGAGAGGAGGATTTGCTTGCTAGAACATAATAAACTGGGGTTAATTAATATAATAAACTTAATATCACAATTCTCTTTTAATATACACAGTGAAGATATTTTAACCACCATTTGTATTTAATGGACATGAAATAAGTTTGCCATACTCACACAATTTGTTTTTTCAGAAATGCACATTAGTCAAATGATTTAACCTTTTAAAATTAGGACATTAACAAGAAAAAAGTTAAATCATTCCAATACAAATTCCAAACCTACCTGTAAAGCTGCAAAAATTTATAAGTGCATGAATGTCAGCTTAAATGCAGCTTCATATTTATATTATGGAGATTTTGTACCTAGAGCAAATGTAAATTTTTGATCCTAGGAACTTGTCAAAGAATAAACAGATAAGTACCATGAAGCAGGAAAATTGTGGTTCTTCAAAATTAATAACATTTCATGAATGCCCTTATTTTTTAAAAAAAGAGACCTAGAGCAGTTGTTTTAATATTTTATTCAAACATTTGGAACATTTAATTCAAAATTCTTGAGAACACTGCAATTGTATGATATGGGAAACAATACCATTTGACATTTAAAATAAAGTCAATACTGAAATACACATAATATTTCAATTGATTTTTATTACTTGAAACTTTAATAGTCGCCACTTATGATTTTGGAATGATTAGTGTGGTGGTCATTTTGTGCTTCCTAAATTCCACTTCAGGAGTGAAAGTCAAATTCTGGCAGTTGCTGCAAAGGCTGCCTCACAAAGCCCTAAGCTCTCAGCTCACAGCAGGGATCACAGAGCTGCCCGGGCCAAAGTCAGTCCTTGGTCCTGTGGCAACCCTCACCCAAGTCCTCCAGAGATTCTACTTGAAATGCTATTTTATATTCTAGCTAATCTATCTTCTCATACAAACTTCAAAGGAAACTACTGAATGTGGTTAATTCACATTTATCTTCATATTTTTTAAAAAGTTAAAATTAGTAAAAAATTGAATTGATCCTTTGGCTAATAAATGCCGCAAAATACATTTGGTATAATCTTGTGACTCTTTATTCCAATTTATAATTAGATAAAAATTAGAAAAACTCATGCACTGTACCTCTGTATACAGGACATTCTGGGGGGAATCAGAAAAAAATAATTATATTTAGCTAACAATTCACTCAACATGTGTGTGTGTGTGTGTGTGTGTGTATAATTCTATTCTATTTATTTTCATTATATCAAATTCTTCAACTCCATGTGAACTTTCTTCTTCACTTAATTTTCAAGCTTTTTCCAAAAGCAGAGTCTTACTTGTTAACTTGCAGTAATGTCCACATCAGAAGTGACCCTTCAGTAGACTGAACTGACTATTCCTAGTAGTATTATAACTCCCAAAGTCCTTTTCAATGAGCACGGCATTTTAGATGAGTTAGGCAGAGGATCAAACTACAAGAAATAGCCCATTACCTAATTTACTCAGTAGCTGGAATTTGTTCAACTTAACACATTGCAGTTTAGTGTTATGTAGCAAAAGTAGTGCTCTGAAGATTGGAGACATAGACATTTATATAAGGGAGAAGCAACTAGAAAACTATGAAGCTCTCTGAGGCCAGGCAGGTCGCGAAGATGGACTAAGAGCTTAGGAAAGAGTCATGCATTTAAGAACAAAGACAGAAGCCACAAAGAAGACAAATATGTGTGGTGGGAGTGAGGTATGAAAAGATTATTCTGGCTTGATTTAAAAAACAAGCCAGGATAGTAAAAAAATGCAAAAGTCTAAGTCCTGAATCATTGGTCCATGCCATGGCAGCAAGAAGTTAAAAACAAAATCAGGCCCAGGCAGTTGTTGACTTCACCACAGCATGCTTTACAAGCATAACAGCTGATTAGGCGTTTTCTAGTTAGCCTTGGAAATGTTCTGTTCAGTTGAATGAGTACGTACAAAAGCCAAGAGATAGGAAACAATACAGCACAGTTCAGAGTGGGAGTGAGTCTCTGTGTTTGGAGGATAGATTTGGTGAGAAGAGTTTGGGAAAATAAAGCTAGACATACATGCAGTCATCATATTGTAAATGACCTCATCCTCCATGCTTCTTTTGCCTTTCAGTTAAAGGTTATGCTTTGAAATGTTTAAAATGTGAAATGAGACATAATATGTTTTCCAACGTAGAGGAAAACAAATTAGGAAGAGTTTAGGGTATAAAAGATATAAGCAGGTTGGAACAAAATGATAAAATATGCAGATGACCTGAAATAGAGTATTTTTTAAGAAGAAAATAGGGATGTATGAGCTAAAAAAAAATTTTTTTTAAAGGTAGAGTGCACGAGACTTAGTTATAACAAACTGACTATTGGGATGAAGGAAGTAGTATATAACAATAGATATGAGGAGAGGGTACTTGGGTCCAAAATTTATCTCCATTGACTTATTTGATTTGTTACCTTAGTTAAGCTATTTAATTCTCTGTACCTCAATTTTCTCATCTGCAAAATGTTATAATAATAATAATAATTAGTGCCTACTTTATAAGGTATGATGAGAATTAAACAAGTTAAAATACACAGATCACTTAAAACAAAAACTAACTTTAAAAATATTAGCAGCAGCTATTTTTATGAAAGATCGTGAATGGTGTCTTTGTTGGAAGACTGAGAAGGTAGAAAAACTGCCACAAATCAAAATAGAGAATGTGAGTGTCTAAATAAAGTGAATGTGTATTTAAATTACTTTATCATTCACTCCAGCTATATTCAAGATGGCGTGTCAACACTTGGTATATCTGATTCTCCTTACCATTCACTTCACCTACACCCATGTTTAAATAAACTCACTTCCCACTGTTTTTGCCTATATGCACGCCATCACCACTCTGTTTACTCAGGCTCAAACATCTACAAATGTTTTGAATCATCTTTCTTCTTTTTTTTTCTTTTGTCAAAACAGTTACTAAGATTTATTATTTCTGAAAACAAACAAAAACAAAACGCCCTCATTAGTCACTCTTTTACATTCACACTTCCAAATTTCAGGCTAGGTTGTTATTATAATATGCCTAGGTTAATGGGAAAGCTTCCAAGTTGGTTTGCCTGTCAATCTATCACACCTACTCATTAGGAGATTTCACATCCACATCCATTTACTATGTCACCCCTCTGTCTGCACCTTTCAGTATAATCTGTTCCTAATGTAACACTTCTACTCTTTACTTTTCTTTTATTCTTCTATGAATCCCTTCCCCTACCCTTTTGATAACCTCACTCTTGTCAGTGGGTTCCTTGTTCTTGCAATCACACTGTGCCCATTTGCTTTTGGGCTCAGGTTTTTCAGCATGCATGGATTTGCATTCTGAAAACCCTCAGCTGTTTAACATATCCAGATTGTATCTATTCTTCTACAGACAGAATACCAGCTAAATGTATAAGGATAATTATGTATTTTGAAGGCTGAATACTTTTTTAAAAATTGGCTCAAACATTACAGTCAGAAGCCCTTCTTGACTATGTAAGTCCTCAGCCTTCTCTGAGTTTGCAAAGCAATCATAGACAAAATGCTATACTTTATGTTACACCATACGCAAATAGAATAATTTCTTATAGTATGTGCTCCCTAAATCAATAATAACCCTGGAGGGCAGAGATTCTCTTAGACTCTCATTGTGTCTGCTACTACATCTGACATGGATTGAACTAAGATTTAAGGTTTCACTCAGAATTTAGTGAAGGTGAAGATAAATTATGAAATTACAATTATTAGACATCATAAAACGTACTTACTTCCATAATTTATTATTTCTATAAGGTTACAAATACTTTGGAATATACAACAAACAGAAAATTACTAAGCTATGTAGACAACTTTATAATTTGTAAAATAGAGCATTCAATCCAGGACAAAAACGTATTGGTTTTGGAACTAAGAACTTGAAACTAATAATCATGTGGCATAATTTTAAAAGAAAATGATTATCATCCACAAAATTTTAAAAATGCACTTGACGTTATTAAAGCTTGTAATTGTAACATTTAACATTATAATTTCTCTGAAAACTGCAACTAAAAGAACAATAGATATTCAAAATGTTTTTTTTTGAGTGATTTCTCAAAGAACAATGACAAAAGAAAATATATAATTGATGGCAAACTAGGAGGGAGAAACAAACAAGACTGAACTCACTCTATTCATTTAAGAAGAGAGCTATACTTAGAATTAACATCACTTTATATAATAGAGTGAGGCAATGACAACAAAAATTATAAAACGACTTAGACACAAAGACATTTTTCATGCCATCAATGGGATGAGGAAAGGAAATTAAGATGGAGCCTTTGTGCCTTAAAAATAAACTTCTAGATTTGTAATAAAAATATCAAGTAAGGTCACTATTTATTTGCAGGTACTGGATAAAGGGCAAGAGAAACATAAGAGTTATTTTTGGATTTTCATCACAGAAATTATAATTCAGTCCTAATCATCAAATCAAAATCCCCATGCTACTACATTATTATTATTTTTTAAGATTTTCTATTCTGATTCGGTGGGCACATGTGCAGTATAGTGACGTAAGAATAGTATGTCACCCAGTTGGTGAACATAGCATCCAGTGGAGGATTTTCAGTCCTTACCTCTCTGCCATTTTAGGAGTGCCCAGTTTTCTGTTGTTCCCATCCTCATCCCATGCTACTACACTCTCAATACTAAGCAAATAATTTTTTTTTACTAAAGTTTTAGATTTGTTAACATCTCATGGTATCATGTTAAGAAAGTAAAAGATGAATCAGAAATTCACTACTGAAATTATTTATGCTTTCCTGGATGTGAACACCTTATCCTCAAAGTCCATATTTTATTAACTTTGCATGCCTTGATTAAAATTAATGTTAAATAAATAAGTGAATTTATGTTAACTGATGAAAGCAAATGTTGCCTCTTCTAGATAAAAAAATTCTTTAATATACAGAATATACTTTTAAAAGAACAGCACTTTATATGTGTTTTTCAGCATGACACATTTTCAAAACAGTGTACTTAAAGGAAAGAAAATAAAAATCTAATATCGCTGAAAATGTATAAAACAAATTATTAAATCTTCCAATGGAAATTCAATCAAATTCATTGAAATGGCAGATGTATTTAGACTTGTATATTAATTAAATTAGAGAACCATTAATGATTCATGGCATACAAAATAAATAGAAAATACAAGACACAATAGCAAAAGGATAGCTAAGGAAAAGAAAAGTTTTAATACCTGACTCTATCGATGCCTTGTCTACACTGCTCACTTCATTTTGTGCAAATTGACTTAGTGAATTATGCTATTTTCTCTTCTCAGCAAAAGCCATCATGCAGCTATACAAAGCAAGAAAGGAATGCCAAAGCCACCAAGCATAACAGATATCTAGTTTGCTCAATTTCCTCTTGATTGTTTTTTCTATTGGTAGTATTCTTTAGAGAGTACTTCTGGCCTGGAATGCCCTTTAGCTTCCATTTCAGTCTAACCAAACCGTTTAGTTTCTCTAAGCCCTAATTCAAGATCCAACTATCTTGGCTATTGAAAGACAGGTGATACTAAGTTATTCTCACCTTCCAAACCCAAGCTGACACCCTCACTTAGATTGTGGTCTTAGGATATGTGACTACAAGGTATACACAGGAAAAGCCAGTGTAGAGATAGAACCTAAGAAAGCTGCCCAGTTGTTGTCTGGCCTGGAACTCCTGGCTTCATGGAAAGTACATTCCCATGTACATGTATTGTATCACACATGACCAGCTTTGGCCCCAGCTAGAGTGAATAGGATTTCTGGAAAATTGGTTCTTTGTTATCTCAGCATTAAAATAATATAAAAATTTTCTCAGTGTATTGAGAGAAGTAGGCTACTTCTGCTATCTTACACGTGACAATAATTTATGACCATGCCTCATAAATCACATAAGGGTTTACCAGTTTTTAAAGAGGAGCAGGATAATTAACACTGATACTTTAGAGACTGGCATATTTACCTAAATTATCAGCACACTAACCATATTTGATGCCTATAACTCTTCTATAAGGAAACTGTTCATTTTGTAGGTTAGAAAGCAGGCCCAGAGAGTCAAAGAATGTGACATTCAAGAGGTACAAAATGATATCGTCATTTAAGACTACATATCTCAATCTTAAGGGTAATGGCTTTTTCCAATCTGCTGTTACACTAAGTGGATTGAGAAATATGAAAAGATTGAGGATTGTATGCAGAACCAAGCCATTGTCAGGGGCAGGTGTTCCCACTCACCCACTTGCTCACTCACTCATTCACTCATTCATGCATTGAACTCATAACAATCCATCTAGGTGCCATTAAGTGCTAAGTGTGAGAGAAAACAGCAGATATTAGAAAATTGCAATATGGTGGCGGAAAAAAGAACAGTGAGAGAAACAAAAAATTACACAACTAGGTGTTAAACAGTAGAGAAAATGTGAATACAGTCCCAGGAGCAATGCCTTTTGGCTGGAAAATCAGGAAAGATGTCTCGGAGAAACTAGGTGGTGAACGTCGATCTGATTCTATAAAGAAGAATGAACTCATGAAGATTTTAATCAAGTGAGTGTCATACTCAGAATATATTAAAAATATATAAATCGTTATAGATGCTCTGTGGAAAATGGTTGATGAAAGATGGACAGTGAAATTAGTCCCAAGAGACTAAGAGAGAGGCAATTTTTCTTCCTGGGACAGTGAAGCTAGAATGGACAGAAATAGATTCAATTCTGAAGTTGAATTTTTTGCATAGAATTCAGGGAATCATCTTTGTTACACATGAGCTTTCCTAGCACTGTGGAATAAGACAATTATCTAACTCTACTATAGTCCAGTGAAGATGCTCACGGTCACGCATGCACCTTACAAAATAAACTGAAACAAAACTTTATTTCGGGACTAGCTGACTCACTGAACATCCTGAATATCCTGGTTCTGATCATGGACCCCATGTGTTGTGAAGAAGGTGGTTCGAGAAAGAAGGCAAAATCTACTTTTATCCTAATGCCTCTTGGCAGATATTAATTGAGGAGAAATATTACTCCTAGATTATCAAGTGTAGAGGCAGGAAATTCTTATAGTCACCCCTGTTGTGAACTTGACTCTTGTCTGAATGTTGAGACTTAATTCAGTGAAGATAGAATACAATGAAATAAAGAACCTAGCCTCGTAAATAATTTCACAAGGGGAAGCTGAAACTCTGGGGTAATTAAAGGGGATTTATTGATAAAGAAAGACTATGAGAGTTTAGAAAAGATTATGAAAAACTATTATCTATGTACAAAGTACTTAATAAAGTTTCCTTTAGAGGTAGCATTGTTTAATTTAGCCAAATGTTCTACAGTTCTATCATAAAGTAACTTTTCATTTTTAGTTCTGGTCTTTTATTTTCTTGCAATTTAGTCAATAGTTTGGCTTTTGCTTGTTCTTATTTATAATCCTGCCTCCCTTTTCTAGCTGTGAGCAGATTTTCCCCCATTTTATGGGTTTCTGGAAATTCCCTCTAGACAATTTCTTATATTTAATTATTTTGATTTGCAGCTCTGCTACTTGGCTTTTATATTCCTTCTTGTTTAGAATCATGCCTGCTGTAGTTTGCTACTTTATTAGCTGTTTATTATTAAGTAATAAAGCCTTCTAAATCAGAAAAAATGCAAACAAAAAGAAAGAAATGCCTCTTCTCATTGTTCTCCTCCATTGCTCTAAGTAGTCCTCTAGGCATAGGTGAATTAGCATAGTAAATTTTTTTAATAGCAATTACAACTTAAGAATTACAACTTAAGCAATTACAACTTAAGCTCCAGGTGTTCTATTTTATTTTACAATATTTTCTGTGCAGTGTCCTTTCAATACTTTGATTTGCTCACATTATGACATTAACAGAAGTATGGAAGTTCTCTCCATTTCATCATTGTGTCCTCAGCCCTTAGCACTGTGCTGGGAGCACGGCAGGCATTCACTGAAAAATTCAAGTTGACCCAAATTGGTCTCTTCTTCTGACCGATCTCTGCTATACACAGGTTGCACTGATTTATTTGCCTTTCTCTAGGTCACTTTTCCACGTCTGTCATCACTTTAGCCCACCTGATGGGTCTCCATTCTGTTTGTCAGGCTCCATCCCAGCTTTAGAGCTGGGTAGAGCTTATTGTTCTTCCCCATACACTTTGGCATCTTGCATATTCTTCCCACTAGTATTTTAGAAGTTGAGTAATTCTTTGTTTTGTCATGATTAAATTCTAGAACCTTTTGGTAGGGTAAAATAGAATCTATTACCCAAACCAGGACATACTTGCCCATGACAAATGCAAAATAGAAAGGAACACAAGGACAGGTGTGCACTGAGTCTTCAGATATCTCCACGTGTAAGCAAAGGGACATTTTTATCTTTGTGTTCCAGGTGTCTAACACAGTGTTAGGCATACAACAGGAGCTTAAAAATGGCGATGAAATACAATTTTGAACAAATATAAATGGGTATCTAAAAACGTTCTTAGCAGAGATCATTAAGATTTGGATTATGAATATGAGGACTTTAAAAATTGATCCTATTACTAATTATATTTATGAATATTTGACAGTGCATCCGTTTTCTCATTTCTGATATAGGAATAACACTCTCTTTATGTAACTAATACACTGGTGCGTTAATTTTTTTAAAAGTGTGTGTTATATGTATAATAAAACAAGTAACACGAAAATGTTAGTGGCTCTCAAATATCAAAGTTAATAGTCTTTTCTGAGTGTTGCTTGTCTTCTCTTGCCAACAGTGTTCTTACTTGTAAAATAAGGGTGCTGTATACTCCAGACCTGAAGTTCTGTGAGTTTAGCCTCTTGGCATTAAATGAGTTAACCGATGTAAAGTACTTAGAATAAGAATTAATATGTGTTATATAAGTGTATGTTTAATGATTAAGTAAGAATGCTTACTTATGGTTTCCTTTTAGCAAAAATCTGCAGTACAGATTCACCTACATATTACAGCTTATTTGGGTTTAAGAATATAACTATGCTTATGAATTATGTCTTTGCAACACTATGCATGTTATTTCAGGCCACACATTGTGGTATTCTCTAAGTCTCTGTTTCCTCATCTGTAAATAGAGGACAATAGTACTTACCTGATGGGATAGTTTATAAATATTAAATTTAGCCATTAAATATGAAGCTTGTCAGAAAGTATTTAGACAGGTACTGGCACAAAGAGGCAGAAGAAAATATTTGTTATTTACTATTATTTGCATAAAGTTTAAATAACAATAGCAAAAAATGTCATATTATTCTGTGGTATCAATTATAATATTCCTGAAATTTGAAAATAACTAACCGGGTTGAAGTCATTCTTACACTCAAGGAGATGATAATTGCACAAATCCAATTTCCATCAGGTAAATATATCTTTTGGATAGTTTAAAGATTTTTTGCAAGATAAAAGATTCTGTCTGAAATATTCAATAGTTACTTAAGAAATTGTGGTTTATTTCCTTCTCTTTTCAGGAAAACAAAGCTGTATGTTGAAACATAATCCTCTTTCTGAAATTAAGTTAAACACTTAAATTGCCTTGTGAGTTTGTGGAAATACTTGTTTCTAAACAATGACAGAGGTCCCTTGAAAAGCGTCTTCATATTTGATGATTTTCTGACGGGCATTATTATTCATCCTACTCCTTCACTCTAAGCACTAGTTAAGGGTGGTCATTTCAACCTACTAAATAATTAGTTCAATGGGAAAGGAAATTAGTGAATTTCTATAGATCTTGTAAAATTTTTATAACTTAAAATTGTCTATTGGTTTTGATGTTTGCTTTGTTGAGATGGTTTAAAGTTACCCTCTTTTTTAATAGTTTCACCACATATGCACAATTAAAACAATTTTTTACTTAATAAAAAATGATGCTGTTTACAGAAGTTTTAAGATACATTTGTAGGCCGGGCTTGGTGGCTCAGCCTGTAATCCCAGCGCTTTGGGAGGTGAGGTGAGTAGATTGCCTGAGCCCACGGGTTCAAGACCCACCTGGGCAACTTGGCGAGACCTCATCTCTACAATAAATTTTAAAAAATTAACTGGGCATGGTAGCACTCGCCTGTAGTTCCAGCTACTTGGAAGGCTGAGATGGAAGGATCGCCGGAGCCCAGCAGGTCGAGGCTGCAGTGGCCGAGTGACAGAGTGAGACTCCAACTCAAAAAAAAAACGATACATTTATAATCTTATACGTATATAAGCACTGTCTATCTGACTGTGGTACTAACACTAAGTCTAATCTCAGTTCCCAACATTTTATTCATTAACATTCTAAAAAAAAAAACCTTAAGAAATACTGTTGCTTTTTCAATATTTATAAATCTTTCATCTGTCTAGTGACTTCATTTCTAGTAATACTACACATTTTATTGCACTGTGTTGAATTTTAAAAAGGCCTTGAATTAATATTCCTTGTAATCTTCTGACTTGAAGCATTCACATCTTGATTCAAATGCTAGAAAGACATGTAACACACAGCAGAGGTTTCTGTACTCATTAATCAGAATGCAATTAAAAGCATAAGTATTTGGGTTCTGAATTATAAGAATTTGCCTTTGTTATCTAGGGGGAATATCACTTTCTACGTGTATTGTAAATTATTAATTTGTGTGATAAGATTAGGCAGTTAGTTATTACCTTCTGTTTTTCTGCCATCATGACATTTTTCACAACCATTTAGTCACTAAGAGAAGATATTTGCAAAGCACAGGTATTGTGCTTGGCACATGGTAGGTGCTCAGAATTTATTAACATTAGCCCATTAATCTTCAGTTTTACTGTATTATATTGTTATGTAGGATGATAATCTCCTCTTTCTTTTTCCCCTCCTTCTCATCTACTTCTTTTTTATCATCTCTTTTTTTTCCCCCTTTTCCTTCTTTTCTTATTTTTTAACTTTTTTAAAGTTGTTTTATAGTCACGGAGCACATGTGAAGATTTGCTATATAAGTATATTGCATCAAGGCTTGGGCTTCTAGAAATCTCTCACCCTTCTTTGGAGTGGACATGGTACCCAATGGGTGATTCTGTATCTCTTATCCCCTTCTCTCCTTCTTTTGTTCAGCAGTGCCCAGCATCTGTTCTTCCTGTATTTGTGCCCATGTGTGCCCAATGTTAAGTGTCCACTTAGGAGTGAGAACATGCAGCATTCAGTTTTTCGTTTATGTGATGGTTCACTTAGAAAGATGGTCTCCAGCTGTATCCACGTTGCTACCGAGGACATGATTTTGTTCTTTATGCTGAGTAGTAGTCCACTATGTGTGTGTGTATATATATATATATATATATATATATCACATTTTCTTTATCCAGTCCACTTTCAATGGGCTAATAACTAGTCTCAAAAACTGAAAGAGCCTCTTGCAATCCCCATATACAATTGATGCCCTGTTTTGCCCTACTTAGCATTGAGAGGCAAATACATGATTAAAGGTCTCTGCCTAGGCTGCCTTCTAACTTCTAGCAGGGAGTGTTTTCGAGTTCCCCATGCTTCCCTTTATTTTGGGGGTTTGGTCCACATCACTTGCCTGACCCATGATCCCCATACTGTGATTCAGCCTGAACCCCAGGTTCCCACTTCCATGGGAAGGAAGGATAATTAGTGTTCACTGCTGAATTCACAATTGCAGTTCATACTATAGAAGGATAGAGTTTCTAAAAAAATGAATAAATATTCTAATAAATAATACAATTCTCTGAGAACTAAATTAGTTCTGACATTAATTGCTTTGCTGGAAGACGGCCTTCTAATATTGTGCCAAAGTGTGCTAGAGTCACTATCATTATGTTACTCATCAGTGAAACCTCTTCATGGCCCATGTGTTCCCCAGAGATCAATCGTGAATCCAGAAGGAGACAGCCTTTCTCAAGTGCTACACCATGGGGAACCAGAAGTACATAAAAATATTTAATGTTAGGTGCCAATTCCTGAAAATTGTATTGAGGACACAAATGGCTCATATTAAGTCTTATTACCCACTGAATTTTTAAAAGACACAAGAATAGTAATTTGTTAAGTGATAGTACCCTATCAATCTAAGATGATAGAAAACACATTTCATTAAGTACCTAAAACAAAAATAAGAAGTGAGTAGATTTTGTATTAAAACTTTTATAGTAGATTTTTATATTTCCAATATCAGCATTTTTTTTCTATTTTGGATAAATTATAAATGGATTTACTAAATTTTGAAATTATATGCATAGTTATATGTATGGTCAACACACACACACACACACACACACACAAATCACACATATATATTTTTTAAACTGCTCAATTATCTGACCACTAGAGACTAGGGTTTTATAAATTTAAATTTGAAAACCCCTTAGCCACAGCTAAAATCCACTTAGCAAAAAGTATTTTAATGTCAAACTTTATATTTCCATGGTCTATATACAATAATATATTCTAAATTTCAGTAAAACCTGTGAACATATTATATTGCAAGTTTCTAATCTCTTTCTGTATAAATCTCTTTATAAACAAGCAATATGTAAGCACAGAAAATTAAAGCACAGAAAGCTGAGTTCTTCACAGTCTTTTTGTTTTCCTATGAAGCAGCATTTTCTTTTATCATTCCTCTAACTAAAGCTTCATAGCATTACCATAACATAATGAAAAATGTGCTCTTCTATGCTGAGAAACAAATTAAAGTATCAGATCATATAGAAATAGGTTTAAAATAGAAAATAATTCCTAAAGTTTTACTATGTGCCTGGCACCATACAAATCACTTTATGAGTATTATTAGCTTGTTACTTCCAAAAACTCTGGGTTTTAACCTCCAATTACAAAGAAACACAGAAAGTTTAATATCTGAAACATAATTTCAAAATCTGTATACTTCTCCATGGACACAATGACAAAGGTTTGTAGCTTTTACATGCTATCTACACATTTCCTCTACTAAGATTACCTATTTGCCAAAGAATTGTTAAGCAGTTCATTTGCCATATCTTTAAAAATTATTTTTTTCATGATTATAATAAGTGAGACCAAAAGATTTTCATATAATTGTGGCATAAACAGAACAAGGAATGTACTAAATGATTACAGTTCAGTCTTAAGAAATCAGCATGCTTGTCTGTGACTTAATTAGTCATAATAAATACAAATATGATAAAAAGAGGCTACCTCCCACAGGTGATATAATATTTATTTCTAGAATCAACTCATCTACTCTGTTTTATTTTTATTGCCATTATTATCAGTATTCCTTGCTCTAAAGTCATTTATATATGAGAGTTTTCCCAGACTTGGCTCTGCAATCCTTTCTTGGTCAACAATCTATTTTTCAATTGTATATAGCATAGTGCCTTATACTTAATAGATAGTGAATATTCATTTCTTTAATTTATTCATAATAGTAATCTGTTACAACAAAGTAACCTGAGGTGTGCCACAATAGGATTTTGCCTGTAAACATGTACTTCACATTCAAAGTAATTAAGGCTGCTAATCACAGTAGAACTTGGTAAATGTTTATTTCCGTTTTGGATTTTATGAACGTTTTCTAGGTAAGAGGTGAGAACTCATCACTCAGCACATCATTGTATAACTGTGATATTTGGAAGATTCTGAAGCCCTGGCTTGGCTGACCTAAGCAACAATACTTGCGCATTGCTTTACTTCATACCTTTACCTTAGGACTTGGTCAAATAAGGAGATTCGAAAATTTCTCTGGAATAGATTAAGATTTTGAATTTTTAGAGAGATTATTTAAAGAAATATTGTGTTATCTAAAGATCTCCCATTCTATTGTCATATTTTCTTTTCTAGAAAAGGTCAAATAGTTTTACAATTGCATTTATTTAAAGCCAGATTGAATTTAGTATGACCAAATTATTATGTTTTTTCCTGACTGTCATAAACACATACTTTTTAAACAGATAATTGGGTTTAACCTGGAGATAACAAGGGTAATTAAATTTAGCAAATCCCATGTTGCCATCTGGTGGTTTGAGGTATTTTGTTCAGTTGGGATCTGGGTTCATTTATGACAACAGATTTAGATTTTGTACAATTTATTCTAAAAAACTGAGGTATGACTTAATGCTCATATCCCTTGAGGCCTAGAACTACTTTTATGTCTCTCTTTGTTTTGATTCCCAGAATTTACACCTTGTAATTACTAAAAAAAATGCACTGATGAAAATATAAAATTATTATTATACTGTAGTTACAACTTTACAATCTAGTACAGAGGTATATTATACAGTTTTAAATAATAATTTATATGCACACATATATCTACTCGTTGGAAAGTACAAATAAGAATATTAAAATAAAAATTATAAAATTGTAAGAATTATAGTAGCCCATATTTAATACATCCTTATATTTTCAAAACAGGAAATGAAAAAGATAAGGATTAACATCAGTTTGTTCTCTTCCGTTAGTACTGACATATTTATATTGAGATGATTGGCAATTTAGTTAGGAACTATAAGTGATATTTTAATATTCATTTTGAATAGATGTTAATTCCAAAAATTATGCTTATTGTTCAATTTCTGCAGTAATAAGGGAATTATTCAATTAGAATATGCATGGTTTTAGTTTTCTACAGCATTATATTTCTCAAGGATTCATATATCACAGTTTTTGCTTTTTTCTTTTATTCTCTTTTTGAGTTTTCTATTTTTATATGATGTCAAGTTAAAAATAAGTAGTTCATACTGTAACATACATTCTGGCCATAATAAACTGTTATATAAAGTGATATCATTCATGTGATCCCACCCTCAAGGGTTTTTTTAAATTTTATGTTTGCTTAACATAAAAAAGGGACTTGAAACTACCTCTCTTGCTTAATTGTCCATAAATCACTGTAGACTAGATTATACACAAATGCTAACTGATTTTTTTAATGATAAAGTCTAAAGAAACCTATCTTTGCGTTACTCTTTAGTTGTACTATAATGGAGTATGAGAAAGAAACCTTGGAACAAATGTTCCGAAATAACTAGACTGATTATCCCAGCTTTGTAATTTATTATAGTGACCTATATCCTCCAGTGTATTAACAGGAAAAATAATAAATTAGTGTAAATTGCTGTAGAATAGTTGTAGGCTTGATGTAAAAGAAGATTTCACCTCCTAGGAGTGTGGTCATTTCCTTGCCCAGATAGCTCTCTTATAAGCTTGCTAGCATTCATTAAACCAGGATGATTTATGTGAAGGCAGCCACGAATTGAATTAGATGACCCTTTAGGGTTCCTTGGAGACCCATGATTCTATATTATTCTAAGTTGACCTTCGATTCGTTCCAGAATTGATCATTTGGGGCCCATGGGTAGTTTTCCTTAGAAATAGATCCAGGGGCAGTTTCTGGTTGGAGTTCATATTTTTAACATACAGACCACATGCCTGCTGCTCTGTGAATGTGCAAGCAATTCATCAAGTGTAATAATCGTGCCCCTTTCTACTTAGCAGTATGCTAAATTAACAACTTTGATAACTACTAATATAGAACATGAAGATGTTAAAACTAACAAAATGCTTTCTATTTAGACATATTATTCATAGTATCTTGAAATCTGGGGGGACCTTGTTAGTGTATCATAGCAGTCTGTCATCTGATAAATATTCTCAAGCAACTCTGAGATGATCCAAGATACAGAAGCATATTTTGATTCTCTCATAGTGGTTATCTTTCAAAACCAAAATATTATGGAATTGACTGTGATATGACTTTCACAAAGCCACAGAAATCACTGCATTCCCCCTTTACTTCCAGCCAACTGAAGCATAACTGTCCATATCACAATACAGTTTAAGTTCCAGGAATTAAGTACTTAATATTTTTATTTCTAAGATTATAAAACAGTAATCACAGAATGTTGAGATTATCCATAACTATCCTTAATTATGTTTAATTACAATAAAAGGTTATGGTAGAAAGACAATTTTTACAAATAGTTTTAAAACCAGAGTATAATTTCCTTTTGTCTATTTTCTTTTGAATTCTTCCTGTGTTTGCTAAATATCTTTAAATATGAATCCTCAGTATTTATACAATTATAATTCGGACACATAAATATGTGGTTACTAATGAATTAATGAATAGTAAACATTGGCAATAGTCTGCTTCAACAACACTGAGACCTAATTAATACATATTTGCTTTCAGATTCATTATAAGAAGTTCAATTTGTCTGAAGTTCTTTGTTTTGGAGGAATTTGCTAACAGCATCCTTGATCTTATAAAGGATATGCTTCATTTGGTTGCTACCAATTTGGAGTCAATGAGAGGATTTTTTTAAAGTAAAATAAATAGACAAAAATAGGAAACATTCTCTGAATTTCTGCTAGAGCCCTGTAATCAGGACACTGATGGGTATTAGGGTTGAAAAGAGGAGCAACTCAACAAAGAATGTTTTTCACCACCTCAGTTTTTATCAATGAATACTCATGCAGTTTCTCTTTTCCTATTGAGTATAAAAGCAAATAAATACATAGACAATCTAATAACATAATGACTGTCGTTAATGTCTCTTTCTTTGAATATAATTCCTTTGGAAATTTCTTCAATATCTTCCTTTGAGAATTATCCTCATAGTGGTTTTGAACTAAACCTGTTGTTACTCAAATTCCTGCCCCTCAAGTACATGACTTAGAGGAAACCAAGTTTTCTGCCACATACCCCTCAAAGCACTGCCTGTCTTTCCTTGACCTGACAAGTTTGTCTAACGTGTTCCTAGTCTTCTCCTTTTTATAAGTCCATCCAGCCAAGTGCTTAGCAATTTAACCTGGCCACTTACCATCTCTAACACAGCAGAGGCAGTATTTTCTTTCCTGGATCTCAGCACTTTCTTTCCTTCTGCCTTCTGGCCCAAATTATTGTTTTTCCTTCATATTCCTACACCAGCACGTCCTGAATCTACCAAAGCATCCGCCGTTCAAACAAAATATTCCCCCCCCCCTCACATTTTTGCTTAAAATTCACTTCTAGTGGATATTCCCTTATCAGAATAGAATGTGTGACTCAGGTCAGGCCTTGATCTATGCTTGTTCTGCCTGGCTTCCTTCTCCTTCCTCAAGGTCCTAATTCCACAAATGTCCTTGAAGATGTGCTGTATCTCTTACCTTTGATATCTCTGCAATTTACTTACTCTTTAAAGAGTTTTATGGCTCTTAACCCTGAGGACAAGCCTCATGAATTTTCCTTGATCCTAAATGCCCGATGGACTTTGGGGCACTTGATCTAATGCTGCTATCTGGTCTAAGCACAGATGACTTAAAACTAAATCCTAGCTAGAGCATCTGCAGAAATAATTCCTCTCGTAATTTAAAGTAATAAGCATTATGCTGCTCATGAATGACTAAAGCCTGTGTGGATACTCTCCTTTTCCTACAACCATACCTTGGCCTTGACCATGACTGTGTAAACAAAACCAAGTAGTTTAATGGCAAACCACGGCAGCCTTCACCCAAGGCTGGCCAAGCCAATTAAAGCGCCGGAATGGGCCTTTTGCTCAAGCCAACCAGGCCATGATTTTACCTCCTGACATTCATGAGCAGCATTTTTATTGAATCCTGCAGTGGCCACCTGTTGGCTCCTGTACCCTTTGTAGAGAGGCAAACTTTGCAGGATCCCATCACTTTGCTGAATCAGCACAGTCTGATATTTCTTACCAGACCTGTGCACAGTCAGCATTTGGGGAAGGCGTTCATAGTCTACCTAAAACTAAAGGCAATCCTTTTTGCTTCAAGTAGGAGAAGCCTTCATGTCATTCCCTCAGGTACAGGAGAGTGGTCCATCTTAAGCTCCAATGTGTTGGAAATATCATGTGGTTTTCACTCAAGGTTTAACAATTCCTGCCTAAGTCATAACAGTAAAAAGGTCATTGAAAAACACTTCATGGTTCATTTTAGTCTCTGTCACCCACCAAGGTCAAAATTATTTTTTCTACATATTAAAACTTAATGACCAAAGTCATGGGCACTGGCTACACCAAAAAACATCTGCAAAATTGTCATCAATGTATATATGCTACAAATAAGGCAATAGATGTCAGAATTTTATAAAATCACCTAATAAGTAATACCTCCCTTCTCCATTAAAGTTTTAAATAAAAAAGAAATACACTAGTGTTAAAGTGTGTGAGATCAATACATCACCTTTATTACTAATTGAACTAATACTAGGACATCGCTTGCATCTGAGGACAAGTGAGTAGCCAATATCTATCCAGAGAATCAGACTTATCACCTGGCTACTGGCACTAGTCCAGGCTTTCTGACCAGAAACAGAGCCTGCCCCTTCAAAACTATGGAGAGACAGAGACTCTAATCCCTGGAGCCATCAGAGAGAGGGAGAAAGAAAAAGAAATGACTATACATAAACTCACAGGTCAAATAAATAATCTCTTCTTCCCAAGTGAGCAGTGAGGGACAGGTTGAAGATAAGAAATCAACTAACTTCCAGCGAACTCTTCCCACATGAAAGAATATCCAACCTGGGAATGTAGCATTCTTTAGTGCCCCAGTATTTCCCAGTTTGTAAATACTCTTGACCTTATACTTGTTTAACCATAAGGTTTAAGTGTTTAACCCTTTGAAGGGAAGACAGCAGGAAGTCCTCTCATTTCGTAGAATTTTGCACCGACTTTTTGCTAAATGAAGTTGTATTGGAACATAGTCATGTCCATTTATTTACATATTCTCTATGGCTTTTCACACTACAAAAGTAGAGTTTAATAGCTGAATTAAAGACCCCATGACCCACATAGCTTAAAATATTTACCATCTGATCTTTTACAGAAAACATTTGCCATCCTATGTCCTAGAGAACAGGAAATATATCTTTCTCATATTCAGATTGGCTCTAGAGGCCAACATGGTAAATCTTGATGAATTTGTTGACAGAATAGTTCAGTAATCCCATGCATATAATGGATGAGATCTGGGTGTTGCCTCTACTATGGTTCTCATTTCTAATTTGAGAGGTATCAAAGCACTTTATTGAGGAAATAAGAAGAAGTTAATTGAGGTGGTGAAATACAAAAAGAAAATATGGTTAGTAATCTGCAGATCAAAAAGTTCTTAGTTATTGTTTACAACATTCACTTTTCGTCAGACGTTAACTCCTATCTGATGCAAACTGCAAGAAAAAAGATATTTTCTTAAATATTTGTGTAAAATACAACTTCTATGTTTTTGTCTTATTAGTAATAAGGCAATAATAACAACACCAACAACCACAATATAATAATACTTGTACATAACATTGATAAAAAATTTGCTGTATGTCATGCCACATTTTAAGCGCTTTACTATATTTATTAATTTCTTCTTCAAAAATACATGAGATAAAAGTTATTATGTCCATTAAACTGATAAGTAAACTGAGACACATAGAAATTAAGTAACTCGTCCAAAGTCATACAGATAAAAATGACAGCGTCATATTTGAAAAATGATAAACTCTCCTCCTAAAAATTAAATCCTTGGCAAATTTACATACATATTGACAAAGTATTTTGAAAGGAATTTTATGAGGGGGAGACACAAAAAACCTAAGAATTTTTAAAATAAAAATTGTATATTTACTCATATATGTTTAAACTTCAGTCATCCTCAAAATACTCACCATTTGATGCAATACACCTATTGAGATACCTTTTCCGATGCTCAAAACAGTTTTTGAACTCGTCAGTTTTGGTGCCTTTTGGTGCATCTGCCGTTTTTCGTTTCACCTCTTTCACATCAGTACAACATTTCCCTTTGAGGATCTTTTCATCTGGGGAAACAAAAAAAGTTGTTCAGGAAAGATCAGATGAATAGGGAGGGTTAGGAATGGGTGTCATGTGATTTTTGGTCAGAAATTGCTGAACACCTAGCGTGGAATGGGCAGGTTGTTTATGTAAATCACCCATCATAAAGTGAGCAAATATATTGAAATAAAATTCACTGAAGCTGAACTCAGACTCTCACAACATGCTAACTGGTACACAGATGCCAATGCATTCCTAGATCACTAGCCTTGTGGGGGAAGTCTGTAAAACAAGGGGTTCAACCTCAAAAAAATAATTCCCTTTTTGGGGGGAGTCCTCCCTCATATATGGGAGCCAGTACTACATAATTAAGAAAAAAACTGATACATTAATAATGGATATTTAAGTCCGCAATATCTATTCCCCACTGGCTACCTAAGCCAAGGTATTGACCTACTCCCCTTGGAAGGGCTTGGTTCAGGAATGGGCAGGCAAAGTCACCTTAAACCAATGAGGTAAGAGAAGTGGCTTGATGGTGCCTTCTAGGAAAGAAGTATTTATTATTTTTTCCATTGAATAAGAGCTAAAAAATATAATTCTGATGGCCTCTGGCAGCCACTGAGTGAGCCAATCTTAGGATAAATATTGTGCTGTGGAAAGACAAACTTGATGGCATGGGAGTAGGCCTAAGTCAATCAGACCCAAGTTCACCCTAACTCCTTTGTCCTTCCAGTCTGTGAACATATGCATTAACTTATTTTTAAAATGCATTTTGCCTGCCGGGCTCGTTGGCTTAGCCTGTAATCCCGTGCCTTTGGGAAGCTGAGGTGAGTGGATTGCCTGAGCCCACGGGTTCGAGACCTGCCTGGGCAGCGAGACCTCATCTCTACAATAAATCAAAAATCAGCCGGGCGTGGTAGCGCATGCCTGTAATTCTGGCTACTTGGAAGGCTGAGGCGGAAGGATCGCCGGAGCCCAGCAGGTCGAGGCTGTGGTGGCCGGGAGCGGCCACTGCACTCCAGTATGGGCGACAGAGTGAGACGCCAACTTAAAAAAAAATGCATTTTGAGCAAAATTTATTTTTGATATTAACTCTTGAAATTGTCCTAGCAAAAAATTAAATCAGACTTAAACCCTTAAGTGTAGAGAATAGATATTAATCACTCTAACTTCTTACATTACCCAAAGTAGATACCTTATAATGGCTTGGAACCTTAAGTGATACACTTAAAATATGGTAAAAGGAACATTCGGCATGAATAGATCTGGGTTCTTGCTTTGTCTTTGTATGTAACACTGTGTGATTCTTTGATCAAATCAGCTCAGATCTGTCAGCCTATTTCTTCTTTTGAAAATAGGAGGTTTAAATATGTTCCCTGAGCCTCTTTTAGGTCTAAATTCTACAACGTGAGATTGAGCTGAATTTGTACTAAATTCCATACTAATCTCTAAAAGTTTTTTTTCCTTTAAATCTCAAGCGTTTATTCACTTGTGTGTGTGTGTATTGCTTATCATTAAAAATGTGTAAAATTTATGCTCACAAATTTTTTGGTTTTTTTGAATTCTTAATGAAGAGAAAGTTGTAATGAGTTTTCAATGGTTTGTTTTAATAACGACAAAAACAAACATAGCATTAAATATATTCAGAACCAAAATAAGTCATATTTTTTAAATTTCTTCACCTGAAATATTGGATTTTTTCAAAAATTATAATTATGAATGTGTTAAAGGATAGTAGACATCAAGATTGTTTGTGGAAATGTGGTATACTCTCACTTTAACTTTTTTTAAGTGGGAGTATCACTCTGCTACCCAGTTTGGAGTGCAGCGGCACAATCGCAGTTCACCACAGCCTGGACCTCCTGAGCTCAGGTGATCCTCCTGCCTCAGCCTCCCGAATAACTGGGACTACAAGCATGCACTGCCATGCCTGGCAAATTATTTTAAATTTTTTGTAGATATTAGGTCTTTCTATGTTTCCCAGGCAAGTCTCAAATTCCTGGGCTCAAGCAGTCCTCCCACATCAGCCTCCCAAATTGCTGGGATTACAGTTGTGAGCCACAATGCCTGACACTGACTTTAAAATAAATCAAAACCTTAAAAAAAAAAAAAAGATTGGAGAATGTGATGACAATAATCATCATAGCGACAATATAACTTAAATGAATACATGTTTTTTGTCCAAGCTGATGTCCAGGAAATTAAAATGTATGCAGTAGCTTAGAGTTGAGGATTTATGCAACAACAGTAGAATAAGTGCCAGCCAAATTAACAAGTTGATTGTGCAAGCAACAAACCTCATTTCAGCTAAACTGATTTTGACAAACTGCATGACATTTTGCCTGGTAAATCTGAGTTTTATAATGTTTGCTGCTATCAACAATAAGGAAATGGCAGAGAACTTCAATATCGGACATTTTAAGCTGTATATTTCACTTTTCTTCTTGCTAATCAATGCTTAATTCTGGAAAATATTTTATGTTTTGTTTCCCCTTTAGCTGTAGTCTTATCAACAATAATTGAGCTGTAACATCCATAAAGATTAGCTTTTACTTCACTCTTCTCATTTTAAGGACAAGAATTATTATGCAGAAAAAATTATATTTAAGTCCACAAGAAAGTCCACAATTAAATTGTTTGCAAGTTGAAATAAAATTTGATAGTGCATCTTTTAAATCAGAATCACTATCCTTTGGCATGATTGATATATGGTAACAGATTTGTTTAATGATGGATTTAAAGATAAAGAATGGATATTTATTTATTTATTTATTTATTTATTTGAGTTGGAGTCTCACTCTGTCGCCTAGACTGGAGTGCAGTGGCGCTCCGGAAATTCTTCTGCCTCAGCCTCCTGAGTAGCTGGGAATACAGGCAGGCACCACCATACCTGGCTAATATTTTATTTTTATTTTGTAGAGACAAGGTCTTGCTATGTTGCCCATGCTGGTCTCAAACTCTTGGGCTCAAGAGTCTTATTTTATATGAGTCAATTGTCTTATATAAAAATCTATACTATATAGATTGTAACTGACTCT